>NC_045430.1:136618976-136921608 GCF_902635505.1 Sarcophilus harrisii | reverse complement strand
ACTTGCTTGATAAATGGGGTTTTTTTTGAGAGAAATAACATGAGTTTTCTATTCAAAGTCAAATGGAAATGTCCCATGGTACTTAAAGAATGATGACAAAGAAGATGATAATATAGATTCTTTTTCAAAAATCACTGCTTCTCTCCAAGATGTTTGTGGTGCTTGAGCAGAAGGCAGAGCCAATGGTTTGTGAAAGCACAACTACTCCCAAGGCCCTTAAGTTTAGAACTAATTTGATTAGACATTGATGGGGGGAGGGGGGTTTAAATTATCAGGCACATGCCATATCATTTTTCTTCCTCAGGATGCCATGTTGTTTCAGTTCATCTTTCTTGGCTGCCCTGTACATTGGAATTAGTTGCCAGCTGGCAGTTGGTTGGCTCCTTCTCCAATGGTTTGGAGAACCACTGATGGATGATAGGGAATGATTATCTCCATCCATATGATTCTCAGATTTATTTTACAGTCCTAATCTTCTCTCTTGAGCCTCAAGTCTCATATTTCCAACTGCCTACTGAACATCTTGAACTGTATACCCCTAGACATCTTAACTCAACATGCCAAAAATTGAACTCAGAACCCCATGGCACAAGTTACCATTGCAAAAAACAAGAAAGAAAACCGGGGCAGCTAGGTGGCACAGTGGATAGAGCACCAACCCTGAAGTCAGGAGGAATTGAGTTCAAATCTGACCCCAGACATTAATACTTCCTGGCTGTGTGACCCTGGGCAAGTCACTTGACCCCAAATGCCTCAGCAAAAAAAGAAAGAAAGAAAGAAAGAAAAACAAAAACAAAACAAAACAAAACAAAAAAAAAAAAAAACAACTCCTAGTTACAAGTCAGAGTTTAAATAAATCAAATGATAGAGCAGGTTAATAAAAATGTAGTTAAACTTGAAGTTGAAAATGCTGCAAATAAAAAAAAAAAAACCACACACACTGCCTCTTACTAATGAGAATCTTAATCATTAAGATTATTTTTTTAGTTTTTATTTTCTCTCTAAAATAGTTTTTTTCTTACATATAAAAAGTATATTCAAGAAAATAACAGAATTTGGGAATATTTACATTTTCTAGTTTAAAGTTTAGTTTAAAAAGAAGTTTAAAAGACAATTGACTTTTATTACAGCCCTCATCACTTTTCCAATCTTTTAAGAGATTTAATAAAATATTACTTTATAGCTTGCTCTGTGTGTGTGTGAGGAGATATTGGAAGGGGGAAAGGTGTTGAATGTGACAAGACACCAAAAGTCCTGTGGTTTGTTGTGACACTTTTTTTTTTTTGGCCATGCTGATTGAGCATTATTTTCACATGATAAATGATCTTTGTTGAGATTTGGGAGACATTTCTAAGAACAGCATTAGTATATTTATCACTGTATGCTTTCAAGATTCTATTTGGTTGGATGTAACATAAAATATGACTATAATAAGAATGCAAATCCACAGCTGCAGTTTAACTCTTGTCATCTCAAATGTCACACTCTAAAACATTCCAAATGCATGTTTTAACTTAAGCTTAGTCTCTTTTTTTGCCTTAACCTTTGTTACTTTCCCAAATTGCAGCGATAATCATTATGCTTCTCAGTTTTTCTTGTACTATTATTGCTAATGTGGTTATCTGCATCTCTAGCAAGCAAAAGGTTTTTCCTCCAAAACTATGAGAATGGTTTTATACTTCCAAGCTGCCATTGCAAAATATCATTGTTATACAAGGAAAATATTTTGAGATAAGAGGTATGGGGCTAATGTAATTTATTGTCATCATTTTAACTTTTTGTAAAGCTCATTGTTTACCTGAAAACTAAATAAAATTTCTGTGGTAAAAATATGCTGACAGTAAATTAAATACATGCATAATCCAAATGCCTAAGGATAGAGAGGATTTGTCTTTTTTCGCATGAAAAAAAAAATCTTGACCAAGGATTACATGCAAAAATTGGGGTCAAATGGGAACCAGCTGAATTAATTTGCAAAGGCAAAAAATATGCACAAAAACCAAAGAAAATGTTTGGAAAGCTGCCCTCCTCTTCCAATGTTTTATAACACCTTTCAGGATAAAAAGCAACTATTTAATTAAAATAAAATAAAATAAATACAGCCACAAATCATTCTTGAAATTATACATAGTAAAAACATATTTTAGATTATTTTACATTTCCACTTGAATTTTTCCAAAGTTCCAAACCTTCTGGAGGTTCTACTAAATTCACCATGATCTTTAAAGGACTTTAAATGTTTCTAGTGAACACTAGCTTTATGGGTTAACAAAACCTAAATAAAATAGGTTTTATGGAAAGAATAGAACTAATGCTGAGATCTAAAAAGTATAAACAAAAATATCTTCTTTCTCCCTAATATATACTAGTGTAACCTACTACCCTCGTAGAATAACACCTTAAGAGTACCAACACCTTTCTTTTATTATTTAAACATTTATAGAAACTGGAAATCATAAAGCACAGGGAAGAAATAATGAATATTTTCTTTTTTTTACAGAAAAATAAAATGAGCAGGACACTGATGGCTTATTAACATTTTGGATTTCACATGGCAGGATTTCTCATCTTTGACCAAAAAATCCACCACCCTTTAAGCTGTAACTCCACAATCCTAAATTCTTAGAAACATAAAATCATGGCATAGAAAAGTTGGAGCTGCAATAATCCTTACAAACCATTTCCATCTCTTATTTTATTTTTTCAACTTGCTTCACTTAGAGATAAGAAAAATGAGAACTAGAAATTAAAGTGACCATAAAAGGAATAATGGTCAGGACCAAAATCTGTATGGGCTGATTCACAAATCTACTTAAAAAATAAAACTTCGTTGCTGAAATTTTAAAAATTATATTAACTAATTTATTTAGTTTTATGTAGTTTTTCCACTTCACACTCCCAACGTCCAATTTATTTTGTTTTAGTTCATAGTAAACCTCGTTAAATTATGAATCTATATTCAATAAAATAGTAAAGATGATAGACATAAAAGGCTACATTTAAAAGTTTTTCAATCTCAGCAAGTAGATAATAGATTTAGTGGGTTTTTTTTTCCTCTACTGTATTTGGAGAATATTTAATCCCAAGGAATAAATTAATCACTTATCATCAGCGTAGATAATTTGAGGAGAGAAAAATAAAAAGACATAGCATAATGTTTTGGATCCATGCTAGTCATGCCTGAAAGAAGTTTCTTTAGCTTTGAGGTTCCTGTGCTCTTTCTGTAAAACTTTCTATTTAGTGAACTCTAGAGCATTGAACAGGAGGGTAACACAGTAGTTAGAGCACAAGGCTTAGAATTAGGAAGTGCAAGTCTTCATGAGTTCAAGTCTGACATCAGACACTTATTAAAAGTCACTAATCACTAAGCAAGCCACTAAGCTCTGTTTCTTTGTCTGTAAAATGAACTGAAAAAGGAAATAGCAAACCACTCCAATCTCTTTGCCCAAAATCCCCAAATGGGGTCCCAAAGACTTGAATACAAATGAAATAACCCCAAAACAACAAAAAGAATCAATTATTGCCTAGTGAGGCAGAACATTATCAGATGATTATTCAATAATATCAATTCATTGAAATTGTTTTCATGTTTTTTGTTGAAAAAATTTCTAATTAACTTACATTTTCTTTTTACTTCATTTCACTATAGTGAAACGAAATTTCTTCACTAGGTACTTGATGATACAGTCTAAAACTTGGGCCAGGAAGTTAAAATCCAGCCTCAACTCCTTTTTAAGTATGCAATACTGAAAAATTAATTTAATTTTTGTTTGCCTCAATTTCCTTAACTATAAAAGAGATAATCGCATCTACCTCCCAAGGTTGTTGCTTAGCACAATGGCTGGTACAAAATAAACACTATGTAAGTTTTATTTATTATTAGTTTATTATAAGTATTTAACCTTATAAAAGTTATTGAGTATTTTATGAAACAAATAATAGGGACTTTGAGACAGAGTAAGTATCATATAACAAAATTTTTCCTTGAATATTTCCAAAACCGTGTTTGGAACAAATTCCATTCATCATATCTCATTTAACTTTATAACACATTATTTCAGACACAAAATCTAGTTATCCTTATAATTTCTTTGAATAACTTGAATTATCTTTTTTTTGATTATCCTCCCCTTAATGACATGCTTGAGGGATAAATGAGTAGATAATGATGAAAAAATCTGATAAGAAATCTGGACATTTCTTTTATTTGTCTTGGAATTATTGTTGTTGTGATTCTCAAATGGGATAATTTGGGAATTCAGTTCTTATGATTCCCTGTGAAGTTTTGTTTCAAACACCTGCATCCCATGAGGGAATGTGAATGATAATAAAAAACAAAACTTGTATTTTGCACAATTGTTTCTGAGTAACTCTTGAGGAAGCTCTTAATAAGAAGCAGGAGACCCTCTATGTAAAGGGTCAACGCTGTTAAATCAAGACTGGATTTTATAATATCGTGGGTCTGGCCCTATTATCTATTATCTAAGGTAATGGCAATTTCTATTCTTTACTAGTAATTTAAAATCCTTCAATCAGCAGACAGCAAGGGAGTCATTTAAATGAGCCCTTAATTCACTTAGGGATGTTGCCCTGGATTCCATGATTTCTTTTTTCTTTTTTCCTTTGCCCCACTAACAATATATTTTTAAAATGACATTAATAGATGAAGTGAATGAAGAAAATATCAACAAGGAAAAAAATCAATATCTTGTTACCCAATATTAGGTAGAGTGTGCTGGTGAAGCATGACAAGATGGCAGATGGTAAAAATGAAGAAATTTTTTTTTAAAACACTTTACATGATTTTTGCTGCTATTCTTGTTCCCCACCTTGCTCCATCCCAGGTGAAAGTGTCAGTCTAATGACACCACAACAAAACAGTTCAAAATTAGATAACTAAAAGAATATAAATTCTTTCTTAAAACTTGCTAAATGGAGCAGCTAGGTGGCACAATGAATAGATCACCAATCCTGAAGTCAGGAGATCCTGAGTTCAAATCTGGCCTCAGACATGTAATACTTCCTAGCTGTATGACCCTGGGCAAGTCACTTAACCCCAATTGCCCCAGCAAAAAACAAAACAAAACAAAAACCTTGATAAATTTCACTCTTTCTAAGGTTTATATGCCAAATGAAAAACATGATTTCTGTGGTTAAAATGTTATATCCCAAATGAAAAACATTATTTCTATGATTAAATGTGACCAGATAGTGATAAAAATATCTTCCAGGCTTTATCTCCTAATGTTTTAAAAATAGCCAAAAATCTTTTTTTTTTTTTTTTTCTGATACAAAAATAAAATAATGCTTTACTGGACAGTTTTATTTTTTGTTTTTTGATTCTTAATATAACATGCTAATAGGACATCAACTACATTGATTCCATTTTCTTTTCTATTCTTTTTTTACATATAATATTTGTTCTATATTTGGATAAGTATGGTTGTTAAAAAAAATCTTTTTATCCTTAGATTTAGAAGAATTTTCTAATCTCAAAAACTAGGTAATATAATTTATAAATCATCTTCCTCCTATTGTGTGTGGAGAAAACTATTATAATCTCAGGGAATAAATTAATCAATCATTCATTAAAATCAGCTATTAATGTAAAATTGATAAAAATTCTATTGACCCATTTAGGATTTACATTTTTATTTTCATCTGTCTTCCTTGTAGAGGGCTGGAACTCTGAAAAGGTGTACTTCAATCAAGAACAGCAGAATACTTAAGGCTAACTACCTTGCCTGAATATGTAATGTCCAGGCTAGATCTCTGGAGGGCCTCAGGATCAGTCAGAGTCAGGATAAATCAAAGTCCTTGGTCTTAAGGAGGAGGTGAAGGAAGCAGGCAAGCTGCCATGTGGCTCCTCAAAGATGGATCCTGGACTCTGGAATATGGAGCCTGAAGTCTTTGCCGAGGACGCTGTGCAGAGAGACTCTGACTCTTCCCCTTAGCCCTACAATCTTTCTCTAAGATTACCTCACCACAACACATTCAGCATGAGCCAATCTTGAGGAAAGTCATCACATCACCATATCATCTAAGTATATGTTTTTAGAACCATTATCTCACATTGAGTAGGTACTTAATCTTAAATACTCTGCTGTTCTGGATTCAAGTACACCTTTTCAGAATTCTAGCCCTCTACATTTCCTCATAAAGCAACCACAATTTCCTACATTTAGCCTAAATTCATTTAAAAAATATTGAATGCCTATTGTGTGCAAAGTACTGAGTTAAAAGACTCTGAAGAATGAAAGAATGAAGATAATAAAAAATAATCATTACCTCAAAGAGCTTACAATTTTGCAATTAGATATATAACTAAATCCCTAAAATCTCTAAATCTATGATTATATAAAGTAATTCAAATAAAATATATAAAATAAAATAAAAATTCAAAAAAATAATTGTGTGTGCGTGTGTGTGTGCTACTTAAACTTCTACTCACTACCTCTTTTACTCCCTTAGATTTACTAGCCATATGATCCTGGGCAATTCACCAAACACTATTGGTTTCAGTTTCCTATAAAATGAGCTGAAAAAGGAAATGGAAGACTGTTCCAGTATTTTTGCCAAAACAAACAAACAAATAGGTTCATGAAGAGTTGAACATGACTAAAAATGACTGAACAACAAGGCTTAATATTTTTCTCTGTTCTTCCTATTCATTGGTTCTACTACTGTATTCTGAAATCAAGAAAAACAAGCATGCTTCTTCTACATAACAATGCTTCAAATACTAAGTAACTAATATGTCCCTGTTGTCCATCACAAGATCTTTACTTCTACATACCCAGTTCATTCAATCTCTTCACCATAATGTTTTTTTTTTCCTTTGCATGTTCTTCTACTAGAAAATATTATTTTACAAACGTGGTATATAGAAGTGAAGACTGTTCCAAATGTGGGCTGCAAATGTTCACTGCAAATATCAAGGCAATATTATCAGTGATTGAATTAGTCTATTGAAGCAATGAAGATTTTAAGATAATACTCTTGGTATACAAAATGAAAAGAAATATGAGTATGATATGTCAACAGTATCTTTTTGATATACCAAAAGACGGGAATTTAAATTGCAGAATTCCAGTAGATAAGCATTAAAGTGCAAGGCACTATACTACATGCCAGGGACTCAAAAATGGCAACTAAAACAGTCCCTGATCTCAAGATTACATTCAACTGGAGGAAAATGATATACATGCATACAAATAAAAACATAATCTATAATTGCAAGGTAATGGGAGGGAAGCACTAATGACAGGGGTCTAAAATATTGAGCAGATAATACTTCAGTTGAACTTTAAAAAGAACTAGGGATTCCAAAAAGTGGAAATGTGGAGGGAAAGCTTCCCAGACATGCAAGACATCTTGTACAAAGACAAGAAACAGAAGAGATGGAGTTTCATAAAGAGAGAACAAGATTGAGTGTATAAGGAGAAATAATTTTATATATATATATATATATATATATATATATATATATATATATTCATTCCAGCTGGGGGGCCTAGTGGATAGAATGCTGTGCTTTGGAGTCAGGAAGAATGGATTCAATTCTAACTTTAGTTACTTACTAGCTATGTGACCCCAGGGAAGTCACTTAATATGGTTTGACTCAATTTCCTCATCTGCAAGATAGGAGCAGGAAATAATAAACCACTCCAGTATCTTTGCCAAAAAACAAAAACAAAACAAAAATGCCCAAAAGGGATCAGAAAGAGTTAAGTCTAAAAATGACACAGAACAACATAAATTGTAAAGAAATTTAATTTGATAATGAGTGCCTTCAAATAGCATGTATGTGTATGTGTGCAAAAAATAAATACATAAAATATACATACATCATATATTTATTTTTATGTGTATTACATAAATATGTATATATACTATATATGTGTATATATATGTACACAATATGTTATATGTATTGTATGTGTGTATGTGTGTCTGTGTATTTCATTCTAGTGATAAATAGGAATTGCTTCTTGAGCAGGGGAGTGAGAGGGACGTAATCAGACTTGTTCTCTAGGACTATGAATTCACCAGTCATGTGAAGCAGAGCTTCTTAAATTTTTTCTGCCTGTAAACTATTTTTTGCCCAAGAAATTTGTACATGATCCCAGCATGTGGGTATATAAAATAGGTATAGAAACCAAACATTCAATGATAATAAATCATAATTTTGTGACCCCCCATGTTAAGTAATAAGATTTCACATGGAATCATGAGTCACAGTTTAAGACACTGGGATGTAGATAAATTTGAGAGTGGAGAAACTGGAAACGGGGACCAATTAAGTGGCTCGTGAAATAATGCTGTAATGAATACAGAGAGTCTAGGAGTAGATAGGAGACAGGTATAAAAAAATTTATGGATAATGCAAATGGTGGAATGAAAAAGGAATTATGGGAGTAAAATTGAGGAGAGTGGCCACCAAGGGAAGAATGACTTTTACAATACCCTAAGAAATAGTTTTAAATATTACCCTATAATAATGCTAGACTACAAAGGAATAAAAATAACAATCTGGTATCCTGCACACAAAAATAGGATGGTTCATTTGTAACAAAAATTTCAAGTCAACCACAATTTACATAAATAAAATAGACTCTCCAAACCTCAATTCTGGCCACAGATCAAAGGACAATCTTCACATATGCATGAAGTTGAAACAAGTTTTGGTCTTGGGTTAGTCTATCCAGTCACACCCACCCACCCAAGTAGTAAGCACATGTTTTATTATACTAGGAATCAGGTCCTGGGGATGTAGAACTTGGAGGGGGGGGGAGGGGGAACACAGATTATTTCCCATGCAGCTATTCAGTGCATCTCAACATGTATACAGGAAATACTAAGAGGGATTTTTATAGATAAATATTTAATATCATTTCGTTGTATAATGAGTTAAAATTTGTATGATACCACATGTAAAAATATAAAGCTGTCAATTTTATCCTCTGTAAGAATCAATGAAGATTTGAATTGGTGGAACTAAAAAAATATATATTTAACTCCAAGTAAAAAATTTGGAGAATTAATTTAAATAAACATATATCTTTTGTTTTTTGTTTGTTTGTTTGTTTGTTTTGTTTTGTTTCTTTTTTAGGTTTCATTAATAGTAGAAGAAAGCTATTGAGCAAGAATAGATAATGAGGATACCTTGAGTTCATTCAATTGAGTAAAGTTCCATTACCTTGTTTTTTCATTAGCAAGTCATAAATCTGACTGGTTGGAAAAGAGTAACAAGTTTACTAACAATATTTTTTTTCCTCTCTCTTAGAGAATCTGAAGTTATGAAAACATAACTATTTTCTAATCAAGTGATTAGATAAGTGATAAATCTTAAGCTCAGGGATGGATTCAATAACTATTTAAGGAAATAATCTAGTTTAATTTTCATAGGGGCAAGAAGTAAAATCTTAGTTCTACCATCTGAGATCATGGTACAGACAGATAGATAGGATGTTAAGCATTATCTGGTGTCTAGGGCCCGTTAGCTATAGTGACCAACGAACATTTGTACTGTATGACTGATGAAGTAAAGCAGCATGGCCCCAGGATTGTAATTCCAAAATTAAGTAGATTAGATCACTCCAGGTATGTTTGATTTCTAAAGAACCAGTTGTTCAGAGAGTTCAGTAACAGTGTAGTTTGCAAGGATATAGCCAGAGCAGAAAAAAAGATGGTAATTGAAATGTGAAATAAAAAGCATAATTAAATAAAATACCTTGAAATAAAAAGCATCGGTCTCCTTTCTAAAATGAAAATTTCCTTCTTATTAAAAAAATGGGGCTTGGCTGTCTATCATACCAAATAAATTTCTGTCTCCAAGATTCTCTGGCTTCTAGTTTATTAGTAGTGCAGGGAATAACAGAGAGACTTAGGGACCAATGAACACTTATTTTTCTCACTCTTTCCAGTTTTTTTGTTAATAAATCACAGTTTACTGGAGAAATGATTTCATAGAATATTGGTTTAATAATGAATACAGCTGTGGTCACACATATACAAAATTTAACCATACAGTAAATAATAACAATAAAGCAAACCACCAATAAAAGTAGTTCTTGGCATTATATAAGTTTTAGCAAATTTTTATACAATTTCAGTTTAAAACACTTTAACAAAATATTCAATAAATTATCATTTATTAAGCACCTACTATGTGCTAAGTTTTGTGCTTAGTGCTGAGGATATTAAAGAAAAAAAATAAAACTGAAAAAACTTAATTCTCAATGATTTCTTTATAGGTACTCCCTCAGCCCTACTGACACTAAACATCACTGAATATACACTATTCCTTTGACATTGTCATATGTAGCAAAGTTTGATATTTGTAAAAGTCAGGTTTAAATTTGGCATAAAGAAAATTTTCCTTACAAATGGAGCTATTCAAAAGTGAAATAAACTACTTGCACAAGTAGCATCTTCCTTCTCAGCAGAAGTCTTTAAGCAGAGACACAATGACCAATTGTTGGGAATTTTTCTACACAGGATTGATTCTTGTTTAGGTATATGTTGAACTACATGACCTTTCAACATGGAGTTTCCACGAGTTGAACTAAGAAATTATTTGCTCTAATGGACTCCAAGAGATTGGCAGAGTAGTGATAACTGTGTTAAAAAAAAAAATGGGGAAAGGGGAGAGGCATTCTAGATGGTGGACCTTAAACTCATCCTTTTACTCTCATTTCTAACCAAAATGTAAAACAGCTTTGCAGACAAAAATAGTAGAATGCTCCCTTGAAGGCAAATTTTCACTCCAATTTTACTAGAACTTAGCTACATATTACAAAATCTACTTCTTATGTTGTATGCTAAGCACATCTGTTGTTACTAGTGAGAAGACAAGCATGCTCAATTTTCAGAAGCCTGTACAAATGAAAAATGGGGGTATTATGCTGACTTCTCTATCACTTAAAATGAAATCAGAGTTATTTTAAAAGAAATCTTTTCTGATCCATAAAGCAGATTTCTGTAACACAATTCATCACCATAATTAAGGATCCCTCTTGCAGCTTAAAAATAGACCATTCAAAAGACTCTGTTATCGAATTGTGATGCACTTGCAACATATCACTCTTGTTAATAAATAAAAAGCAATCACAGCAGTTAAGAAGCAATCTCCTTTCCCTATATTTCATCCCTCTTCAGTATTTGAAACTTATTTATGTTTCCTAGCAGCACTCAAATATAAACAACTTAGACAAAGAATGAAATGAACCTAAAAGTGACCGTATTTGCTCTGTCACATGTCAAATCAGTTCTTAATGTTATCTGAGCTATGCTTTAATAGCACATTATTTATACACAGTAGAACATTTCTATAAATCTCATTTTTTAAAATTCTACTCATCACCCCAGGATCTCTGTACTAAAAGCAGATGAGACCATGAAAGTACTATATATACAATAATTGTGAACAGAGCCCAAACTAGGAACTTTTGTGCATAAAATGTACCTGAGATAAGTGGCATATGGCATTTCCTCAGTTGGTGGGAAGAAGGTTAGATCAAACAAGGTAAACTAGGGAAAGAACTCATTCTATCTCAACCTGATGACTTCACATTTTAACACGACTTTTGCTAATTGGGTATTAAATACTGTCACAGCTATGGTGCTAAAAGACTATGAGTGTTAATGCCATTTCAATTTTGATGTGTTGGGATACAAAAAATAGATCAAAGTAGCCTTATATGTGAAAATAAAAAGCTGCCAACAAAATATGTGTGTAAAGAAATAGGAATCGCTAAGCAAAAGTGTGACTGCCATGAAAAATAAATCTTAAGAAAGGAAAACTTGGGGGGGAAGGGAGGGAAACATTAGAAGACTTACATGGAATGATGGAGACTATGGAAATCAAAGCCAAAAAGGACAACATGTGCAATGACTACAATAATGTAAACAATGAATTTCTGGTGAAATACAAGGGTGTCATCAAGTTAGGACACCAAAGTACATGTCTCCCTTCTTAATTCTCAAATTACAACAGTTTTGTCAAATAATATGCTTTGCAAATGGATTTTTGACCATTCTTAAAGAAATATTTCTTTCATCAAAGCAATAGTTATAGCAGCAGGGAATAGCAGTCACTGAGTAACAGAGTCTTCAGAGTAAAGGAGTTCTGGCAAAAGCCCAAATCTTTATTTCTCTTTTATCCAATTCATGGGCTCTAGCATGGGAAGTTGACAAATGAACCTCTTAAAATGGATTCCTATGGGGAATTCATAAACTATGAGTCTTCTGTCAGAAAATAAGGTGCACCATGCAGGAAAGGAGGCAACTAAAATCAGACTGGTAATGTACACAAGTAGTCATTTTGGAGGTCAGTGGTAGGGTTAGAATATGTTAAGATCCATTGAACTGAGGTTGTTCCAAAGTTGAGATAAAAGTTATGCCTTAGCCTTTGCCAAGTAGTGATTAGCTGCTACCTGGATTTATTTCTATAGGTGACATGGAAATGGATTTTCTCAAATTGCAGGGGATGGTAGTTCTATGCTAATAAATCACCAATACAATGAAAAACAGAGGACTGAGTAATCCCTGATATAAGGAGCTTGATGTTCTCCTCAATGTAGAGCTGAGGGAGATTGAATTTTTGTAGTATGTCTTGCCCCCACAATCACTTCTTACTTATGTTCATGGCCACTGCCCATCCTATGAAGTTGCACTGAAGCCTGTGTCAGTCCTATAGCTAGGAAAGTCTTACAAGTACATATGTTGACTATGGCTCAGAACACTATAACCCCAAGGAAACACATAATAACATAAAGGGAAAACCCAAAATGACTCTAGAATTAAGGTTTCAGTTCAGAGACAGAAATAAGATAGAATTGTCACTAGAGAGAGGACAAAAAAACATTGAGAAAACTTCTCTGCCTTTGCAACAGTAAGGTAATATGGGTGTAAAATATGAACCCATACTTCCAGATACAATTTACAAATTAGTTTGGCAGAATTGGTTTCTTTCATTATTCTTCCTTTTCTTTTCTAATCTTTTTTATAAGCGATGGCTTAAAGGCTAGGAATATGAATGAGGAAAAGAATATACTCAGAAATAAAAGCAGAAGATATCAATAGAAATGTTTTCAAGAAAACTAAGCAAAAATTAATTTTCAGGTAAGTTTGATTAAATTAGACAAGACCAGACATAGGTAGCACATGTAATTCAAGAAGTTTGAGAACTGTTTGTTAATACCTTTTGACTATTTCTCTATTAGGGAATATGTAAAGATTTTCTGTATGTCTGTTGCAAAAATATGCAAATCAAAATTTGAGGTTTTATTCCATATCTAGAAAACTAGAAAATTAACAAAAGGTAGGAATGATAACTGTTAGATGAGGTATGAAAGAGGAGGTATCCTAATCCTCAATTGGTAGAGTTGTGAATTGGTCCAATAATGTATTTTCTTTAAGAGATTACTTAAAGGTTGGGCATATGAATTAGAGAAAAGATATACTCAGGAACAAAAATAAAAGATATCAATAAAAATGTTTTTAGAGAGAGCTAAACATAAATGGATTTAAAGTGAACTTATTTGAATTAGATAAGACCAGACATTGGTAACAGAAATGATTCAAGAATGCATAAGCCTCAGAAGTGCTTGTGTGCCATGGCCTCAGCTATAGAATCTGTTTGGAGGGAGGATTAGCCACACTCCCTTCTCTGTCTGCTTTAATGCAATGCAGCTGTGTTCTGAACCAGCTTTGACACTTTGAAAAGAAAAGCATATATAGATTTACACTGAAAAATAATTACACAAAATTACTCCATGAAAAATTTTACTGTGAACGATTTTATACATTTTCTTCAATTAAAATAAAGCTATGCAGAGAGACCTGTACTTCCTCCCACCCCTCACTCCCATTTGAATGAATGAGGAAAATAATTGTTTTTGTTTTGTTTTTTCTTGAATATACATATGAAAATTGTTGGAAATTATAGCTGATGGAAGAGAAATGAAAAAAACTAAAGAAAGCCCAATATGAAGAAATGCTGACAATCAAAAGAGGAAGAGGGCGGTTTCTTCTGGTTTGAACTTCACATTTTTGCTTTTCACTGGGGAAGGTAGCTCCGATAGTTGGAAAACCCTGATGGTATATCATTGTCCAATGCAAGAAATTGCTAAACAGCTTAAGAGCCATGAGGAAATTGAGAAGTTAAAGAGAGAGGGAAAAGAATGCCATTCCTATCCTTTCATATGGCACTGAGTTAAAACAAGACTGAAATAAGATGGGAAACATCCCAAAGGGACTTGATCTTTTGGAGATAGAGAAAAATGTCCTGTCATTTAGAAAAATGTCAAATTCAGAGCTAGGTGTGCTGAAGCTTTGCTAGGGCTGGATAATTTTGTATTATTAATAGACCTCACCACAAAATGGTTTGGGGGAGGTCTCTTAATAAAAGACCCCTTCAAAAGGAGTCATTTGTTTAAACTAATTCAAAATGACTATTTGGAAATACCAATGCAGCTGAATCAGCAGTCTTCAATTCCATGACTGTAAAGGGATTGTTTCATAGCAAAAAGTGAAGTTGTAATACTAGTCCCGATAAAAGAAAAGGGACAGTCTCTCAAAGGCCTCTCATCAGTAAAGATCATGTATTACAATCCCAACTCCACTATCATTCTCATCTTGGGTAGAGACAATGCAGGGAACAATAAGTGAGCATCAGTATAGTATCAGTATAAATAATAAGGCATAATGGCAATAAATGAAATGTTATTAACTTTGTTCTAGCATTCATGATCTTTTTGTTTCTTCTCTCTTTTTTTATTAAAGCTTTTTATTTTTCAAAACATATGCATGGATAATTCTGCCACATTAACCTTTGCAAAATTTTGTGATTCAGTTCCCCCCCTTTCACCCACCTCCTCCCCTAGATGACAAGTAGCTCAATATATAGCATTCATGATCTTGAAACTGCTTTTGCTTTTATGACAATCTTTTTATATGGAAAGGCTTACTTTGAATCACACCAATTTTGCCACCTTAAGGATGTGATTTTTTAGGTCCAGGACTCTTCAAGATTCAGTAACTCTGGCAAGAAAATGTTGTATTTTGTTATATACGTGTATATATATATTATATATATATATATTTTTTTTTCCACCTTCAGTGAAAAGGTTGTATCATGCTTCATGACTACTGAAGGTCAGGCTAGACCAATAATTGATGTATTCTTAAAATCGTTTAAATGGCTAAGAAATAGTGGTAATAATTAAGTACAAAATATATAGTAGTAAACTGCTAGTAATCTAATGTTTGATAAACCCCAAATTCAATCTTTGGGAATAGGAATTCCCTATCTATCTGACAAAAATTACTTGGACAACTGAAAAGTAGTTTGGCAGAAACTAGGCATAGGTCAGCATTTCACACTCTATATTAAGATAATGTCAAAATAGATACATGATTTAGAATTAAAGGGTAAAATAAAGCAAATTGAGAACAGAGAAAATTTTACTTGTTAGAACTATAAATAGGAAAATAATTTATGACCAAAAAAGAGATACAAAGGATCATGGGAAATAATTTGGATATTTTTATTACATTAAATTAAAAAAATATATTATGCACAAACAAAACTAGGACAGGAAAGATTAGGAGGAACATGGGAAATAGAGAAAATTTTACAGCAAGTTTCTCTGAAAAAACCTCATCTCTCAAATATATAGAGTACTGAATAAAATTATAAAAACACAGGCCATTTCCCAACTACTAAATTTTAAATGGCATAAACAGGAAGTTTTCAGAAGAATAAATCAAAGTTATCTATAGTTGTATAAAAAAATTCTAAATAACTATTGTATGGAGAAATTCAAATTAAAATAATTCTGAGGTACCATATATTAGCATATATGACAAAAAAAGGAAAAAGACAAATGTTAGAGGGGATGGGAGAAAATTGGGACACTGTTGCATTGTTGACAGAATTGTAAACTAATTTAAAAGCTCTAGAGAGATTTATGCCCAAAGGGCTAAAAAACTTGTGCACATCTTTGATCCAGAAATACCACTACATGTTCTATGTCCAAAAGAGAACAAAGGAAAACGGGGGAAAAAAGACCTATTTGTACAACAAATATTTATAGCAGTTTTTTTTGTTGTGCCAATGAATTGAAAATTGAGATGTCCAACAAATTGAGGAATGGTTATATATCTTGTATATGATTGTAATGGAATGCTACTGTGCTTTGTCAAGATATTGGAAGATACCCTCTTTCCCAGAAAGCAAGCTGTGTCCTAGGCTTGACATGACAATAATCCTTTACATTTGCCTTTTTGATAATCTCAACTTCATGCAAAATCATATAATTATTCTATTGCCATGACCAATGCCATGTGTTCTCTGAGCTTGGATAAGGATTGATCAAGCTCAGACAAGTACCATGTTTGGATTATGAATCCCTGCTACAAATCAAAATTTTCTCATTTTTGCTATTACTCCTTATTGTCAGGGCTACAGATCTCTGAATGGGCAGGTATAGTATTAAGATTTCCTCATATTGCCTTGAGTCCTCTCCACTAGGAGCAGGGTTCTGGAACCTCTGTCCTTGTTTGCAAGCAGTTTCCCTTACTTTGAAATTAAACTTTTTTTGATTCCTGATTCTCCTGTCTCTAGCCTGTTCTGCTCAGTTCCAGCCACCCACATATTAAGGGGCCGATTCCATCTTGTTGACAGCTATAAAAAATGATGAATAGGATTGTTTCAAAAAAAAGAACTGGGAAAATTTATGTGAACAAATGTAAAGTGAAGTAAATAGAACCAGAAGAATACTGAACATAGTAATAGCAATATTGTATGATGCTAAACTGTGAATGCTTAGTTATTCTGTTCAATATAATGATTCAAAACAATCCCAAAGGACTTATGATGAAAAGTTATTAACCATATCAAAAAAAGAGCTGATGGAGTCTGTGTGCAGACTGAAACATATTTTTTTTCCATTTTATTTTTTCTTTTTCTTTTCTTTTTTGTAACATGGCTAATATTAAATTATATTTTTCATGATGTCACTTATGTAATTGATATCACATTTCTTGCCTTCTCAATGGATAGGGGAGAGGCAGGAAGGAGAGAATTCAGAACTCTGAATTTTAAATGAACATCTAAAATAAATAATATATATTTTTTAATCTTTCAATTAGTATAATATTCCATAGATTTTATGATCCCATGCGTGTATTTTGATCACTTATCTGTTAAGGAATGGCTCTTGTTTGTTTTAGTCCCATTTGTGTCTCAGATACCAGACATTCATAAGAAACATTTGTCCTTTATTTGTCTCCACAATCAAAAAAAGGTGAAGAAAAAAAATGAAATCAGCACTGGTAGTCTATAGGTAGAATTGTAGTTTTACAATTCTTTGCTCCATCCCCATTCCTTTCACCTTAGACTTAAAGGAATGATCCTGCTTGTTCTTTCAATCTCCTTTTAATTCCTCCTCTGTTAAGATCCCTACATCACTAAAACTGGTTTTGGTTGTGACTATTCCTCCTTTAACTACTATTTTCTCATAACAATCCTTTTAAGCTCTTTTGCTTTACTTCTTAATTTTGTTTTATACTCTCCTTTTGCCCAGTTGAAATAAAAATTAGGTTTATAAAATACATATTCACCCTCTCTATCCTCACCTGAATACCTCTAAAAATCTTCTCTTGTCACATACCAAATTTAGAGAAGTAAATAAGATTTTTCTCTATAATTAACTGAATCTCATTTGTCTGTTTCCACTATTCTCAGAAAAAGTATGAGAACAAGCTCGGTATGACCAGAAACATTCAAGGAACTACCTTGAGATTGAACCTGTCATTTTTCAATAGCTTACATGATAAATATTATATTTATAATGCTGAACAAAAAAAAATCAAAAAGAAAAAAAAAATGAGAAAGAAAAAAAACAAACAAAAAAAAAAAAACAAGCAAACAATAACAAAACAGTGAAAATCCTATGTTGTGATCCACATTCGGTCCCCACAGGCCTCTTTCCAGATGCAGATGACTCTCTCCATCGCAAGACTATTGGAATTGGCATGAATAACTTCATTGTTGAAAAAAACCATGTCCATCAGAGTTGATCTTCACATAATCTTGTTGCTTTGTACAGTGTTCTCTTGGTTATACTTGCTTCACTTAACATCAATTCATGCATGCCTTTCTGAAATTATTTTCCTGAAAACTTCTTAAAGAACAATAATATTCCATAACATTCATATACCCTATCTTATTCAGCCATTCTCCAAATGATGGGCATTCACTCTGTTTTCAGTTCCTTGGCACAACATTTTTGCACATGTGTGTCTTTTTCCTTTTTTTAAGACCTCTTTGGGATATAGATCCAGTAGACACACTGCTGTCCTTTAGGCATAGTTCCAAATTGCATTAATGTCCTGATTTTCCCACATCCCTTCCATCATTTATCATTATCTTTTCCTGTCATTTTAGTCAATCTGAAGGTGTTTTAATTTGCATTTCTCTAATCAAGAGTGATTTACAGCATTTTTCATATAAATATAGATGGTTTTAGTTTCTTCATTTGAAAATTGTGTTTTAATATCCTTTGACCATTTATCAATTGGGGAATGACTTATATTTTTATAATTTGACACAGTTTTTTATATATTTTAGAAAAGAGACCTTTTTTCAGATATACTGTCTATAAAGATTTTTTGCAGCTTTGTACTTCCTTTTTTATCTTGTTTCTTTTTTTAATTTAATGTAATCAAAGTTGTTCATTTTGCTTTTCATAATGCTCTCTAGTTCTTCTTTACTCATAAATTCTTCCATTCTCTATAGATTGGAGAATTAAATTATTCCTCTTTTTTATTTATGTAGCTATTTAAAGATATTAAACTCCCCTCAGAACTGCTTTGGCTGAATCCCATAAGTTTTAGTATGTGGTCTCATTATTGTCATTTTGTTGGATGAAATTATGAATTCTGTAATTTGTTGTTTGAGTCACTCATTCTTTAGAATAGATTGTTTAATTTCCAATTGGTATTTATCTTTCCCTGGCCCTTTATTGAATTTTTTTTTTGCATTTTAGTCTGAAAAGGAAGACCATTTACTATTTCTGCCATTGTGCATTTGATTGTAATGTTGGTATGCCCTAATAAATAATCAAATTTTGTTTAGATTCCATGTACTGCCAAGAAAAAAGGCATATCATTTTCTCCAGAAGTCCATCATATCTAGAAAATTTTATAGGATTTTATTAACCTCCCTAGTTTCTTTCTTATTTATTTTGTGGTTAGATTTGTCTGATTCTGAGAAGGAAAGGTTGAGGTCCCCCACTAAAATAGCTTTGCCTGTAACTGGCTTAAAATCTTCCTAGGATTTTGACTGCTCTACCACTTGGTGTATATGCATTCAATATTGCTAGTATTTCGGTATTTACTATATGCTTTATCACCATGTATTTTCCCTCATTATCACTTTTAATAAGATGTGTTTTTACTTTTGCTTTATCTGAGCTCAGAATTGCTACTTCTGCTTCTTTTACTTCAGCTGAAGCATAACTGTTGTTTCAGCCTTTTACCTTTGTATGTGTCTCTATCAAATGTGTTTCTTGTAAACAGCATATTGTAGGATTCTGTTTTTTAAATCCACTCTGCTATTTGCTTCTGTTTATTGTAGAGGTCATTCCATTCACATTAACATTTATAATAATTAGCTCTGCATTTCCCTCCATCCCCATTTTCTCCCCTGTATATACTTTTGTTCTCTCTTTCCATCCTGTTCTTACACCAATTACCTTATCACTCCTCCCCCTTCTCTTACTAGTGATATTTTTTTTTTTACTTTCCACATCCACTAACTTATCTTCTATCAACCCTACCCTGCTTCTCTTACCTTTTTTTCCCTAATGTTTCTACTCTCCATTCTATCCTGTCCCTCCCTTTTCTTTTTTCTTCTATATCTTTATAGGATTAAGTAAATTTCTATACCCAACTGAATGATTGTTATTCTCTCTTAGAACCAAAACTGATGAGATCAAGCTTCAGACAATGCTCATCTTCCTCCCTTTCCCCATTCCATTGTATCTGGTCTTTTGAGCCTCTTGGTGTTAACTAATTGTTCCATTATATCTTGCCTTTTCTCTTTTTCCAGTACAGATGTTTTTCCACTCCTTAATGTCTTTTTCTTTGATGTCATCACATCAGAGTCCATTCACAACCATACCCTAAACCCATGTGATGCACCTTCTGTCTTTCCCAGTGTCAGACAACAATTCTCATCTAGAAATATAAACAGTGTATGTATGTATATATATATATAAATGTTAAACTTTATATTATATATAATAAATATATAATATAAATATAAATTTAAATTAAATGTTAATATAGATATAATATATTTATAAATAGATAATATAAAATAGATAAATATAAAAATAATAGACAGATAGATAATTTCCCCCCACTGTTTACCTTTCTGTGGCTCTCTTGAGTATTTATAGATTAAAGTTTCTGTCTAGTTCTGTTTTTTTTCCCAACAGAAATGATTGAAAGTCTCTTACTTCATTAAAGGTCCATCTCCTCCCAAGAAAGATGATGCTGAATTTCACTGGGTAGTTAATTCTTGGTTGTAACCCTAGATCCTTTGCCTTCCAGAATATGGTATTCCAGGCCTCTGATCCTTTTATTGTAGAAACTTCCAGATTCCGGGTAATCCATGTATAGTCATATGAATAAATGCTCCAAATCACTAT
The DNA here is from genome assembly GCF_902635505.1 of Sarcophilus harrisii. Classification (NCBI taxonomy): domain Eukaryota; kingdom Metazoa; phylum Chordata; class Mammalia; order Dasyuromorphia; family Dasyuridae; genus Sarcophilus; species Sarcophilus harrisii. The sequence continues at coordinate 136,900,885 of NC_045430.1, read as the reverse complement.
TGATTAGAGGAATGCAAATTAAAATAACTCTGAGGTACCATCTCATACCTCTCAGATTGGCCAAGATGACAGGAAAATATATTGATGAATGTTGGAGGGGATGTAGGAAAACTGGGATACTAATGCATTTTTGGTAAAGTTGTGAAATGATCCAACCATTCTGGAAAGCAATTTGAAACTATGCCCAAAGGGCTATCAAACTACATATTCCTTTGACCCAGCACTGTCATTACTGGGTCTGTATCCTAAGGAAATCATTTAGAAGGGAAAAGGACCTGCATGTGCAAAAATATTTATAGCAGCTCTTTTTGTAGTAACAAAGAACTGAAAAAGAAATGGATATCCATCATTTGGGGAATCACTGAATAAGTTGTGCTATATGGGGGTAATGTAATATTATTGTTCTAAAAAAAAAAATGAACAAGCTGATTTTAGAAAAGCCTGGAAAGCTTTACCTGTACTGATGTTGAGTGAAACAAGGAGAACTAGGAATACATTTTTTACACAAAAACAGCAAGAAGTGCGATGATAAACTATGGAAAATTTGGTTCTTCTCAGGTGTTCAATGATCCAAGGTAATCCCAATAGACTTCCAGCAAAAGAACTTTGGAGATTGACTGTAAATCAACACCTGCTGTGTTCACTTCCTTTTTCAGTTTTTTTCCTCTCCTGTGGCTTTTCTTTTTTGTTCTAATTTTTCTTTCCTAAAATAATTAATAAAGCAATGTGTATTAAAAATAAATAATTTTTAAACGAAGGGGGAGGAATAGGATGGGAGATGAACAAGGTCCCTGTATGAAAGCATGGTGATGAGGTTCAGGTCAGAGCAAGGAGAGGAATGAAAAATAGACCAACTGATACCTATTTTTCTAGGTTCAGCTGGGACCATTCCCAAAATAAGTTCTGGAAGGAACTCACCAAAGTGAATAGGGAGCCCGAAGAGGAGGAATGATCTAGGGTAAGATAAAGACATTTAAAAAAGTGGATAAATTAGTCAGTAGGTAGGTAAATGGATATCTAGATGAATGGATAGAGGGATAGATAAGTAGATTTAGACAGATCAGTATCAAGTACTTATTAGATATTGACATAATAGAATTATGAACAAAAATACTTGTACTATTTATTTCAAAATGGTGGGAAAGGAAAAGGAATTAATATTCAATAAATTATAGAATTGAATATATATTGTAAATAACTTTTGATCTCTTAAAACTAAGATATTGATGTGAGAACTATGGTTATTCAAAACTGCATATACTGTGAGACTTCATAATGTGTTAGGTTTGTTGAATTGTTTCTTTTTTTCTTTTCCTTCCTTCCTTCCTTCCTCCCTTTCTTCCTTGTCTCTCTCCCTTTTCTTTACTTTCCTTCTCCTTTCTTCTCTCTGTCTCTGTCTCTCTCTTTTCAATTGTGGTTAAGTGATTTACCTGGAGTCACACAGCTAGTCAAGTATTAAGCAACTGAAGTCAGATTTGAACTCAAATCCTCCTAACTCCAGAGACCATATGCTCTCCACTGCACCCTTGGTGCCCCTTTTATTCTTTTTATAAGGAATATTTCCTGGAAAGGGGAAGAGATAGGAGTATATCTGGAAATGGATGCAATGTGGAATAAAAAAAAATGATAAACATTTTCAAAAGGCAAAAAAATGAATATATCTTATCATTTTTGAATTTTATTTAAACAGAAATCTCTCAATATATGAAATTAATGTGCTGAAAAGATGCCAGCAAATTGAACTTCTATATATGGAATCAATTGATGTACTTTATTTTTAAATTTTCTACTAACTCAAATAGTATACAATCTCAGTCAAATCAAAAAAAGTCCAGAGTATAGAATGATAATTATAATGATTCCTGGAGGGGAGTGTGTGTGTGTGTGTGTGTGTGTGTGTGTGTAGGAGTGTGCTGTTGAGGATAGGAAACCATGGCTTTCTATATTTTTAGGGGAAATAATTACTATAGCAATGGTTGCTACATTTGTCCAGTTAGGCTGGTAGTGGCCAAAAAATACATCACATTCTAACTCCTAGTCTTGAAATGTAAGCCATAGTTCTTCCTGAGGCTATAAATCATTGTAAAACCTCATATGTTGACTTTTCATATGACAAAGAAACCTTGTCTATATGTGGGTCTCTACATTTAATGTTCACCTGGCATATTGTCAGTAGATTTCATCAAATATAGTCATGTTATTATATTATTTATGAATTTAGAGGCATTCAAAGTGCTTAGCCTATTGAGCCAGGATGACTTATACCATGTTTCCCCACATTTTTCATACATGCTATTTAGGGAAAATACACAAAGAGAAATTATCTCCCACTGACAGAAAAATGTTAATTCCTTTAAAGTTCTCAGTAGCCTCTAAGAGAAAGCAATTTGGAAGAAAATAGTTAGAAAGGTTTTCTACCACAATTAATAAAATTGCCAGGATTCATGATTAAGAATGAGCTCTTCCCCTTCCTAACGAGGGATTAAAATACAATGCTAAGATGGATGGCTATTAGACCAAGTCTACAATCCATAAAAATAGAATCCTATGATCTCTTTAGACTTTTATAGGTAATACAGCAGTTATTTTGTACATAGTAGGTTCTCAAATATGTGCTTTCTGCTTCTGCTAATGTCTTGGTAGGTTCTTGGCAAGAACCACAGGTTGATTACTTTCTTAATTATTCAGCTTTAAATTTAGAACTCTGCAAATTATAGTCTTCAAAAGATAATGATGTAAATAGCATTTAAAAAGTCATATCATTAAATGAATGATTAAATTGAGATGCAGAAGAATACTGACAATCAGATTTTGAAATTAAAGTGTTTTTTCACATGACTACAATAATGAGAACTAAAAAGTTTTATTTACATTTATCTTTTTTTCAGTAACTATACAGATTGGGAGAACTTGAAAAAATATTGGTGTTGATGCTCTCAAATCCAGAATAAAATGTGTGCTGATTTATTAATCAGAGAAATACAAATTAAGGCAACTCTGAGGTGCATACCCTTCAGATTGGCTAATATGATAGGAAAAGATAATGATAAACATTGGTGGGATGTGGGAAAACTGAGACATATACATTTTTGGTGGAGTTGTGAACCTATCAAAATATTCTGGAGAGCAATTTGGAACTATGCCCAAAAGCCTATCAAGTTTTTCATATTCTTTAATTGAGCAATGTCTGGATTTGTATCCCAAAGTGATCATATAAAAGGGAAAGGGATGCAAATATGCAAAAATGTTTGTAGAAGAAGCCGCTGGGGGGGAAGGGGGGGTAGAATCAAGATGGTAGAATAAAGTCAGGAAGCTGCTCCAGCTCTTTCAGTTTCCCTTGAAAACCACATGAAACCAAGCCTCTGAATAGAGTCTGATGGAATGAAACCACTCTCCAGCTCAAGATAGACTGGAAAAACTTCAAGAAAGATGAGTTTCACTGGAGTGAAAAGGTTGTTCAGCCTAGGTCAGATAGACTCTAGGAAAGTCAGTGAGAGGATCTTAATCATAATATATCAGCAAGTAAGACCCTCAGTCCTGGTTCAATAGAGAGGGAAATCAGTGGAGCAGCTTCCAGTCCCAACTGAGAAAGCAAAAAGTCTGCAACAAACAGAAAAGAATCTTGAACACAGAAAGCTACTATAGTGACAGGGCAAATCAAAACACAAACTCAGATGCAGACAGAATGTCGATAGAAAAAATCTCAAAGAGTGAGATAGATAAACTGATCTCAGTCCCAAAGAGGCTTCTTGGAAATGCTCATAAAACACTTCAAAAACCAAATAAGAGGGAGAAGCAAAAATGAGAAAAGTAATAAGAGATAGATATGACAGTCAAAAGTTTAAGGAAGGAAAAGTATCTAAAAAAGAACAACTACTTAAACAGCAGAAAAAAACTAACTAGAAAAGACATACAAAAGATAACTGAAGAAAATCGCATATTAAGCCCTAGAATAGTTTCCATCTTAAATTTACAGCAAGCATTATTTGTAATGGAAAGAAGCTGGACACATTCCCAATAAGAAAAGGGGTGAAGCAAGGATGCCCATTACAATTTCATCATCTGAAAATTGTTAATTTCCTTTTACAATTTATCACTTGGAGAATGACTTGTATTCTTATAAATTTGTAGTGATACTACATTCATTTTAGAAATGAGACCTTTTATTTAACATCTACTGGTCATCCTGCCATTTAGGGGAGGGGGTGGGGGGGGGGGTAAGAGGTGAAAAATTGGAACAAGAGGTTTGGCAATTGTTAATGCTGTGAAGTTACCCATGTATATATCCTGTAAATTAAAGGCTATTAAATAAAAAAAAAAAAAAAAAAAAAAAAAAAAAAAAGAAATGAGACCTTTATCAAAAACACTGATTGTAAAATTTTTCCCCCAGCTTTGTATTTCCCTTTTAATATTGTTTCTGTTGGTTTTGTTTGGGCAAAACCTTTTAATTTAATGTGATCGAAGTTATCTATTTTGTTTTTTTTAATATTATTCTCCAGTTCTTTGTCATAAATTCATCCCTTTTACAAAGATCTAATAGATAAACTATCCCTTGCTCTCTTGCCAGGGTTTTGACAGTATTTTCCAGCTTTCCCAGCCATATTTATCAAATAGTGAGTTCTTATCCTAGAAGCTGGAGTTTGGGAGTTATCAAATACAAGATTACTATAGGCCTTGATCATTGTGTTGTATGTATGCAATCTAATCCACTGATCCACCACTCTATTTCTTAGCCAATACCAAATAGTTTTAATGATAGCTGCCTACTTAGGCCTGCTACTGCTAAGTCATCATACTTTGTATAGTTTTAATTAATTCTCTAGATATTCATGACCTTCAGTTCTTCCAGATGAATTTTATTTTTTTAATTATTATTATAGCTTTTTATTGACAAAACATATGCATGGGTAATTTTTCAACACTGACCCTTGCAAAAACTGACGCTTGTAAAAAAAAAATTATATATAGTTATAGTTATCTTGTTGCACAAGAAAAATTAGACTTAGAAAGAAAGTAAAAATAACCTCGGAAGAAAAACAAAAATGCAAGGAAACAACAACATATAGAGTGCAAATGCTATTTTCTGGTCCACACTCATTTCCCAGTGTTCTTTCGCTGGGTGTAGCTGGTTCTATTCATTACTGATCAATTGGAACTGATTTGGATCCTCTCACTACTGAAGATAGCCACTTCCATTAGGATACATCCTCATATTGTATTGTTGTTAAAGTGTATAATGATCTCCTGGTTCTGCTCATTTCACTTAGCAGCAGTTCATGTAAGTCTCTCCAGGCCTTTCTGAAATCATCCTGCTGGTCATTTCTTACAGAAAATAATATTCCATAACATTCATGTACCACAATTTATTCAGCCATTCTTCAATTGATGGACATCCATTCAGTTTCCAGTTTCTAGCTACTACAAAAAGAGCTGCCACAAACATTCTTGCACAAAAAGATCCCTTTCCCTTCTTTAATATCTCTTTGGGATATAAGCCCAGTAGTAACACTGCTGGATCAAAGGGTATGCCCAGTTTGATAATTTTTTGAGCATAATTCCAAATTGCTCTCCAGAATGGTTGGATCTGTTCACAACTCCACCAGCAATGCATCAATGTCCCAGTTTTCCCACAACTCCTCCAACATTTGTCACTATCTTTTCCTGTCATTTTAGCCATCTGGATGAATTTTCTTATTATTTTTCTACTTCTATAAAATATTTTGGTTGTTTGGTATGACACTGAACAAGTAGATCGATTTAGGCAGAATTGTCACTTTTATTTGTGATTTATTAGTCAGCTTATTCAGGAACAATTGAAATTTTCCCCTTTGTTCAGATCTGACATTCCCCCTTTATTTTTAACCCTATTTTATGTTGTCTTCTATTATTAGAATGAAAATAACAGCCAGGGGGTAGGAATCGTTTTTCCTTTTTTTTTTATTTATATCTTCAACCCTTAGCACAGCTTTTGGCATATAACTTAAGTGCTTAATAAACATTTGATGCCTCTGCCTCTCCCTCTCTCTGTCATACATTCTCTCTCTGATTCTCTGTCTCTGTCTGTCTCTCTGTGTCTTTCTGTCTTTGTATCTCTGCCTATTTTTTCCTCTCCCTCACTTTTTCTTCCTCAACAGCATCTCTCCCAACTTCTGTATCTCTCCCCTTTCCTCCTACACCCCATTCATCTTTATTCATAAATTTACTGGTATGGACCTTTAGGCTCAGAAATATTAAGGTACTTTGCAAAGGTCACAATTTAAATCAAAGAGTTGCAACTTCAACATAGGGAAGAGAAGACAACAAAAATTTGTTAAACACCTACTCAGTACCAGGTGCTTTGCTAAGCATTTTACAAAGATCAATTCATGTGAGTCTGACAGTATTAGGAGTTATTTGCTATTATTATTTCTACTTTACAGTTTAGGAAACTAAGGCACATAGAAATTAACTGACTTGTTCAGGGTTACAAGAGTCTAAGTAAAAGAGTCTAAGGCTGGATTAAAATTCAGATTTTCATGAAATCTTCCTGCTGGACCACCTAGTCGTCTCATCTGTGCTGACCAAAGAGCTTTCCCTCATTATATCCTACTGCCTCTTACCACAGTTCTTCTATCTACAAACAGAATCAAATGATGAATATAAAAAAAAAAATCCAGGCAACTTCTTTCTCAAAATTTTCCAGGCAAGCATTTTTGTTTGCCTTATTTCTATGGATATTTAACAATGTTCAATTGTTAAATTGCTTCAATTTTCCATTTTTCTGGGAGATTGTCAGATAAAAGGCCCTTTTTCTAATGTTAAGTCTATTTTCTATTTTTTTTTCCTATTATCTTTCTCTCTTTTTGCGTACATATGTGTGTGTGTGTGTGTATATATATATATATACACACACACACACGCGCACACACACACACACACACACACATATGTAGGGGGTAGGGGGAGGGGAAGAGAAGGGGGAGGAAAGGAAGGAGGGAGAGGGAAAGGGAAAGAGAGCATGGAGAGAGGGAGAAAGAGAGAGAGAAAATGGGAGGGAGGACAGAGAGATAGAGGGACAGAGAGAGACAGACAAAGAAGGGAGGGAGGGAGAATATTGTGCTATAAGGGAGAGAAAGGTGATAAAACACATTCATTGTTATAGAGAAATTTTAGCATGCAAATATGCCATCATATAATAATTTTTAAATTTTCTTTATTTTTTTTTCTTACAAGCTAAAAATAGAATTCCCCTTCAAAGTTTCTATGGCAATTTAAAATCATAATACCATAGATCTAGACCTAAAAGACACCTTCTTGGTTATCTAATCTTAATATCTTTTTACTTTTCAGGAAACTCAGCCTTTGAGCAGTTAAATGATTTTCCCCAAAGTCATAATTAAACTAAATAGAAGGGACAGGATTAAAACAGCTCCTTTGACTTCACACTCAAGAGTTCTTTTTCATGTACCATGATCATTTTTAAATATAAAAGTAATAGTGTTACATGGTATTAGTTTAACTGGAAAGGACGAAATCAAATTTTCTTCTTTGTTTTAAATTAGTAACCAAGGAAGGAGAAAGATGTGAATTAATGGCAAAACTCCCCATAATAGCAAATCAATTGTGGTATATTGGTACAACACAGGAAGAAGTGGGGAGAGAAAGAGAGAAATAGAAACAGACAAGGAGAAAGAAACAGAGAGGGATAAAGGATAGAAGACATAAAACATTTCCATCTGGCCTAGAGGAGAGCAAAGGAGTTATAATCATTTTATAAATCTTTTGATAAGCAGAAGAGATTTGGGGAGAGTGGGTTGAGTTGTTATTTCTATTTCAGATAGATTTCTAAAATATGCAAATCATGGAACATGCAAATCAATAAAGTCACAAATGCATTTGAATATTTGAAACATGCACTATTGTGCTCTAGAAATATTTTCCCTTATCATAGGCCAAAGGGCTAATCCAAACTCATTTTTTAAATTATAATTTTTATATCCTCACTGTGATTTTCTTCTGAAATGAATATCTACATGTGAGTTTGAAAATGTCTTTCATAATATTACTGTTCTGTAAGAAATGACCAACAGGATAATTTCAGTAAGGCCTGGAGAGACTTACACGAACTGATGTTGAGTGAAATGAGCAGGACCAGGAGATCATTATATACTTCAACAATAATACTATATGATGACCAGTTCTGATGGACCAGGCCATCCTCAGCAACGAGATCAACCAAATCATTTCTAATGGAGCAGTAATGAACTGAACCAGCTATGCCCAGAAAAAGAACTCTGGGAGATGACTAAAAACCATTACATTGAATTCCCAGTCCCTATATTTATGCACACCTGCATCTTTGATTGCCTTCACAAGCTAATTGTACAATATTTCAGAGTCTGATTCTTTTTGTACAGCAAAATAACGTTTTGGTCAGGTATACTTATTGTGCATCTAATTTATATTTTAATATATTTAACATCTACTGGTCATCCTGCCATCTAGGGGAGGGGGTGGGGGGGGGGATAAGAGGTGAAAAATTGGAACAAGAGGTTTGGCAATTGTTAATGCTGTAAAGTTACCCATGTATATATCCTGTAAATAAAAGGCTATTAAATAAAAAAAAAAGAAAAAGAAAATGTCTTTCATATAATTTCTTTGATTCAAGTCCCCCTCAGGGGAGTCCTGGGAACTTTAGTATTTGGCTCATTTTGATTCCTCAAAAGGCTTCATAGCTCTCTCACATATTTTCAGGCTAATAACAACATCCCACATAAAAGAATGTATTGATGCAGCAAAAATATAGTTCAATTTCTAGACAGTGAATGAAAACAAAACAAAACAAACAAAAAAACCTCTTCCATTATTCTTTTCTACAATAACCTATATAATTTTCAACGTAAGTAATGTTATCTACCTTGACTCTGAACTACTAGAGAGTCACCTCACCATCATGGGGACCTTTACAATCCACAAGTCCACTAAATTCATCCTTTTCTCCTTGTTGCCCTAAATCATGTTCCATTCCCTCATATTAGTCCCATGTCCTCAGTCAGATACCTAGCATTGGAATGTTAATGCTTTCTTTGATATTTCATAAGTAAATTTCAGCTTCAGTGTCCCCATATCAATATTCTCAAATAGTCCCAGGATTCTCTCCAAATTCAAGTACAGTTTTTTTCTATTTTCTGCTAAATTCCAAATGGCAAACTATTCCCTTTCTTTGTCAAAAACTCCACAAATAGGGTCATGAAGATTCTGACACAACTGAAAAATGAAATGATTTCCTATTACTGTTCAGTATTATCAGGTTCACATGACTGTTCTGCCTCTTTGTCAGTTTCTCATAGCTCCTCTCTTGCCCAGAGGTCCCTCTCCCATAATGGAGATGACAAAAATGATGCAATAAGTTTCTGTTGCTGTTTATTTGCAGTTAAATAAAATTAAACATTTCCTGATTCATTTTTGTTAACTAGATTACTTACTAATCCTTCTACAAATCCCACTGAGATTTTTGGTTTCCATATTTTTAAAGATTAATTGTATTATTTTATATTTGGTAATACCCTTTGCATCTGTACCCTTTGATCTTGATTCTAGCAATCATTGAGCAACTGATAGTATCAGAAGTTTCCTGAGGTACTGAGAAGTTAAAAGAACTACCTACAGTCACATAGCCAATATGGCTATGACAGAGACAGGATTGAGCCTAGTTTTCTGGACTCTGAGTCCAATTCTCTCCCCAGTAGTCCACACTATCTCTCATAAGGACATAGACTCTTTCATATGAACATAAGGAATTTCTTGGAGGTTCCTTCTTGTTTTTCATTCAAAATAATAACTTTCTCTCCCATATCCCATAATGAGGTTATTTGTTGATTTGACAATTGATTTCAAAGCTATTTGATAAAGTCATGTAATACAATTTGATTCATATTCACCAATTCATCCATTGGTTCAGTTATTTGTAAGGTTTTGATAATGTAACCTCCCTCCAGTCCTCAGTAAAGTTCATATATACACAGTTTAGAATCAGCTGTCTTTCATTAGTTTGCATTTCAAATAGAATTCATAGGATGTAAGGACTGTATAGGCCTCTTTATTACTTAAAACATACAACAAAAATATTCTAAAATATAATTAAACTCTCAGGTTAAATTGTCAGACTTACATTTTAATAAGTGCACCAAGCTAAATATGATTGGAAAAATAGCTTACATTATGCTTTAGAATAGCGCTGTCTTAAAAAAAAAAAAATCAAAAGCCAAAAAAGATTCCCTTCAATTACACAGAGAATTAAAGGAAATGCCAAAGATATGGCAGCAGCATAAAATACAAGGAAGAGAGGAGACAGCAGGAAATCCAGAAATTAAAACATTTCATAGAAGTATGTTAACTCAGGAGGAGGAGGAGAAAGAATTAAGATCGGATTGCACACTGGCACTTTCCAAATTATAGGTTGGGGTATAAAAGAATTTAAAATAGACATTAGTTCTTCTAAAAAGAATGGGTCCTGAATGTTAAGAATGATATTTCCTCCCTTACTCATCTACTTTCACAAATAGACATATATGGGGCCCAATTATTCTCCTAACTATAAAAGATATACTTAGTTCAACCCTCAGGACTATAATTAAAATCGAGATTGCAATCAGGATATTTCACACAGGTAGGAGAGGTACCAACAGGTACATGACATTTTCCTTTCTTCTAGTATAGTGCTTTGATTCTCCATGTTCAGCATGGGATAGACAGTAAATGAATTCATGCCACTCATTCTATGATTTTTTAGTCTTTACAATTTGGAGATTCAAATTTATTATTAAAAAAATTCTTTAAAAGTTTGCTTCCCAAGTTTTAAGAGGTTTTTTTTTTTTTTGCTCCCTCTGGTTTTCACAACATTAAATAACTTTTAATAAAAGGTAATGATATTATCATTAATGTCAATAATAAATTTAAATACTGATAATAAGATTACCTGCTCATAATTAGAATAGATAGAATCAGCTTCAGGATAAGGAAATCACATGGACAAGGAAAGAATTGTTATTAACTGTGAAGATTTGACAATGTAGTATCTCATGATCACCAAATTCTCTATTCATGTGAGTCTTGGAATCTCATGCATATGTAGGGGTCCTCAAACTACCACCCATGGGCCAGATGTGGCAGCTGAGGACGATTATCCCCCTCACTCAGGGCTATGAAGTTTATTTAAAGGCCCACAAAACAAAGGTTTTGTTTTTACTATAGTCCGGCCCTCCAACAATTTGAGGGACAGTGAACTGGCCCCCTATTTAAAAAGTTTGAGGACCCCTATAAGGTCTTCCAGCATAAGACCTTTCCTAATTCCTGCCATTGTTAGCCTTTTGTTTTCCTTGATTTTTTAGAATAAATTTTGGAATAATTTGACTTTGTATTTTTACATTCCTCCAAGTTCAACATCAAGCTCATCCAGGGCAAGGAAGCCTGTCATTTCTGTCTTAATATCCTCAGCATTTAGCACACAGTAGATGAAACAATATTTGTTGAATAGTTGATTATATTCTAAAACAAGAGGTGTAAAAGTTAATCAAATTTATTTTGGATCTTTCACTAATATGACTGAGTAATGTTACAGAGCATCAGTCTCCAAAATGGAGTCTGGGTACTGATCCTAAGGGTTTTGCCATCAACCAATTGAATGGTGTAAAAGTTAGATTAATCTCCTTCCTTGTGATAGCCAGTCATAGAACCTGTCTACAATACAACTCCATTTACTTTTTTCCCCTCAATATGAACTATGCTCATCCCCTCCCTCTGCTGTATAAGAAAGATTCCAGCCTCTTTGCTTCTAAATCAGTTACAGATCCCTTAAGGCAGTAAACTACATTAGTTGCACAAATGACATTGAAAAAAATCTACTATATTTCCTTGCCCCAGATCACCTTTGAATTCTGTTCTTAGGGTAAATAATGGATAAATGGGAATCCGGTCTAGTTTCCTTTCATTTTGGGTAGGAAAAACTTAAGGAACATATTTTGGAGAAGAATTTACTGTCGTCTGGATTACAAATATTCTTGCATTATCTTCCCTTAAACCATTCACCTTCCAAACTTTCCCATTACTGTCTAGGTTCTCAAAAGATCAGTACTATCCTTTAATTCTCACTTGGCAATCCTTCCCTCCTCCCATAAACATATCCAATAAATTATCATATATTGTTGATTCTATTTCCATATCTCTATGGTGTACTTCCTTATAGTATATTTTTTTCAGCACAATGCTGACACACACTCCATAAGTCAGGATCTTATTACTTCTTACCTGGCATATTGTAATAACTTTCTCATTATTCTCTCTATCTCAAATCTCTTTCTATTTTAATTGATCCTCCACAGAGCTAAGTGATTTTCTCAAGATTTGTATCTCATCATGTTATTCCTCTACTTGACAAATCCTAATAGCTCCCTACTGATCTAGCATCAAGTAATTTTTTTTCACATTTATCTCATTCTTTTTTTTATGTTCTTCATGGAAGTCATATATAATTATTAGTATAGCCATACATTTATGTATTTTACAAAAAAATTACCTACGTACTTATTCAGGGAACACACATAGAAACTTTTTGGTGAAGACTTCATCAGTATGATCAAGAAAGTTTATAGATAACAAGTATAGGAAACAAAGAATACAATTTATTACCCGAGAGATACTTGGACTTAACCCCAAACAGTAGGACATTAGTGTCATTAGGCTGATAATTTCCATGCATTTTTTTTTTTGTTTATCTACTTTTCAGATCTTTGTATGAAACTGTCAGGTGCCCTTCTCTAATCCCAGAAATGAGCAAAAGATACTATACACTTTTTTTTCAAAATTGTTTAAGAAATTTTCTTCATTCTTTTCATCTAAAACTCAAATTGTTGCATTCTTACCTAGTGGTGAACAGTCTCTATTACACCATGTTGAATATCTTCAGTTATGGGAAATTTCCTTGTGCAAATGGTTTTCTTCCAAAAATAGAATAGGTAGACTAAAGAAACTCAAATTTTAGATTTGGATTCTTAAAAATTGAGGCTTTGAGTTGGAAACCACTGAAGTTAATATCTCTTTTATAATTGAAATAGATTCCCTATGGGTCAGAAAGTAAGGACTCACTAAAGATATTTTTGGCTTACATTGGATACCTTTCCCAAAATATTTTAGTGGAAGTCGATTATAAAAATGAACTACCAAGTAAGGAAGAAAAACTGATTCTCAAACAGAAGAGTAAAATTGCTATTTCTGATCTCTGCAGTCAATGATTTTATAGTGCAAGGTAATGAGCTCAATTTTTTTCTTTTCTGCAAATGAATTCATGTTTTTCACATAGGAAAAAAAAAAGAAAATTTTATTCCATTTTTAGCTTTTACTCCTTCAGTGAGACAGAGAGAAGTATAATCAGTTTATCCCAGGACTCCTTTCCTAGTAATAATATCTGAGAATAAACCTAAAACTTAAAACTAATTATAACATTATCCTGCCCCAATTGAACTCAATTTTGGCTGTGTTACTAGCTCTAAGTACAGGTAGACCAATCCTAGAGAGAGCATCTGAACTCTTACACTGAAAAAAGAAAACAAACAAACAAACAAACAAAGTGTCTCCCCTTTATGTAAATAAAATGGAAAGTCATTTAGGGTGTGACGGTTCAATCATATATCTGAAGTCAAGAAAATATATATGCATATATCAATTGTGAATTTCTTAGTATCATTTGCCAAAATATAAAAACCTTATGGGTCTCATTATGCCATTGATGGCATGAAGGAATTCAGATAATTCTTTTACATGAACTATAGCATAATTTGGTATAAAACAAGATCAGGGACTAGATTCTAAATCTTCACTAAAATTGGGAACATCCAGATGAGGAAATAACTTCTACCATGGAACTTCTCTTCAATTATAGTCTTAGAGAACTTCCCAGAACAGAAAGGACATTCCTTGTAACACTCCTTAGTTTGGCCTGAACCAGATGAAAATGTAATTGGAAAATATTTCACAAAAGAAATAAAAATACAATAGAACATAAAGTTATTATATGGCTTTCTATGTTAACATGTCTCGTGAAGGGATCTTTATGTATGGTTTTTACTTCTATTTGGGTCTGATATCTTTGGCTTAGAGCACAAAGAAAGTAAATGACCCAGGATCATATGATCAATATCAGAGGCAATAGTTGAACCCATATATCATTGAACTCTAGACCATTTCTCAATCATTATATCATTCCTCCTTTTTTGGGTTAAATTGAAGAAAAACAAACAACATTATGAAATTGGGATGGGGATTGGAAACCAATGTGCTGACCTGATTAAGGAAAAAAAGGTGATCTTAAAACAACAAAATCACTACCTGCAGCACCAGTCATTTTTCTCTTGCTTATCTATTTCTCTCCAATATGCATTATGTTTTAGTTTTCAATTATTTTTCCCTCTTAATTAATGTCCTTATCTTCTTTTCATGTTCTCCTACTTAGCCTTGTCGCATTGTCTATCATAATGCTTGATGAAATATTTCCATGCACATTATTTCTTTTCATTTTTGATGAGCAGAACATACAATTCTGTATTTTGACATGCTTTCATTGTTTCAACACCTATTCACATGAGATTGATTCCCAAAGGGCAATTATTTCTCTTTTCAAAATTTTAAGAGATCTGAGAGTAAAGGGTAGTTTTTAGTACTATAAATCAAAAGCCTTTATTGATTTGCTTCCTTCAATAATTATCAGTGGATACAAATTAGACAGATTTAAACAATTTATAGAAATTGTGATAAAATGGCATTTACTAAAGTGTTAGAATAAGAACAGGTGGTATTAACCATCCTCCCAATTGGGGCAAAAGCTTTCATGAAAACAAGAGAGTCCAAGGGAAAGTGAACTCAAGATTAGTGTTGTCATCAGATGCAACAAAGTAGATACCTTATGGTTGCTGGAATCTTCTTGTATCCTTCAAGGTTGTCCTTGAAAAGTTTCCCTTTGGCATAGGATAGCTTTCTATTAGTTCTTTGTAGCTACTTTGAAGCATTTATGAACTGCCTTGCTATTATTTTATAAAAAAATCCCCAGAGCACAACAGGATATATAATAGTTTACCGATCTTGATTGATTGATTCTATAGAGATGCACTCACCTGGCAAAGGTAGCAGAGCTAGATTATCTTGTAGTTACCACTCTTGCATATATATTTCCATATTTATTTCTTAGGACTATTGATAGTGTACTTGCAAAGTTTTACAAAAGTTTTCAGCTAACAAACATTCATTAGTAGAAGAAAAGAATTTGGATTTTTCTGATAAATAAAAAATCATACAATTCAACATATGGAAGATTAATACAATATACAAATTGTTCTTTAATACTGCTCCATAGTTATCTTGAAAATTAATCCTTAAATTATTTTCCTTTTAATAGTTGTTTACTCTGTGTTATATTTGTCTTCCTGATATTCTTCACACATAGCACTATATTGTAGAAAACATTGTTATAAAACAAACAACAAAAAAAATCCTCATATACTTTAGCAAAAGGGGCAGCCAAGTGGTATTGTGGATAGAATGGTACGTCTGGAGTTAGGAAGACCTAAATTCAAATTCAGCCTCAGACACTTATGAGCTCTGTGATGCTAGACAAACTAGTAATCCTGTTTGCCTCAGTTTCCTCATCTGTAAAATAAGATGAAGAAAAAATTGGCAAACCACAATAGTATCTTTCCCATGAAAACCCAAAGGGGTCACAGTCAGATACAACAATACTTTAGCATTTCCTTGAAATGACTAATTGAGTAATAGAATAAAATGATAACCAATATTGTTATCAATATTCATATCCTGATGGATCCATTATTTCATCCTTCTAACGCAAATAACTAATTCTTTCTGCCTTCTCATCTTGTTCAGCTCTTATCCATGTCAGAATCAGCTCCTAAGTAACAGTATCCTTTTAATGATTTCTTTAGCTTTTAAAGGAGGAAATTACTATTGAGAAAAACAAGAAAGCATTAGCTATCTTGCTCTTGAAAAAGAAATAGTAACTATAATTACAGTGACAATATTCCTAACATATCATGCCTCTGTACCATACTTGTCAACAGTTTCTCAAATT
Organism: Sarcophilus harrisii; assembly: GCF_902635505.1. Lineage (NCBI taxonomy): Eukaryota > Metazoa > Chordata > Mammalia > Dasyuromorphia > Dasyuridae > Sarcophilus > Sarcophilus harrisii. Next base: position 136,884,771 of record NC_045430.1, on the reverse strand, counting down.
CTTCAACTATATCTTCCTTCTTTCTAGGAGATTTTTCCTTCTTTAGCAGTTAATTTTCACATAAATACTCCCACAATGGCTATTTCTGTAAGGTTTTATCTCAACTTCCCATGTATCTAATGCAGTTTGCATGAACTATTGCCTTCTAAAACATTTTCATCTCAAGTCCCATCTTGCCAAGTCTCAGTGATCTTTATGAGGCCATTTGCTTCTGCCTTAGGATATCTAGTTAATATTAATTGATACTCTCATTATAATTTATTTACCTCACCTTCTTCCAGAAAAGATAGCTTTTCTCAAGTTTGATAATCCCCCACCCCCAAATATGGGATAAATGTTTCAGGAAAACCTCTATCTGCAATATCTGCAATATTTTCCATTATTTTTAAATCTTCTTTCTGACATCTCCAAAATTAACTTTGAGTGTTTTTTAAAATTGGGTCACTTTCAGAAAAAGACTTCTTTTGAGTGGTTTTCCCCTTCCCTTTCTTAAATACTATTAAATTTCATTTGGCAGCAATTTTGGTAGTAAAATGACAAATTCAAATTCAAGCAGGTCTACTGAAATGAAAATGGTCAGTTTTCAAATTCCAGAAGTGATGTTCTGTTTCATGTTTGTGTAATATTATTCTTCCATTCTGTATTTATAAATATTCCAAAGATGATGTGACTTAACTGGGTATTATGCTAAGCTCTATACTCAGTATTATTTCTTCTGCAGTGTATTTTGATTGTTTCATGATCATTATCTTAAATTATTCTCTTGTCCAACATATTACACATAATTTTATTCATTAAAATAGTGTTGATTTTGGTTGCTATTTGTATAATCTTGGGAATTAAATTAAAGCTTTCTTGGAGAAAATAATTTCTAACTTTTTTCAAGATTCATGTGGTAATTATCTTGTATTAGTTATGTTTCTCTAAGAAATGATGATAGAAGTGGTATCTATATTAATCTTTTTCCATATGTTTTCAGTCAACAGTTTATTTAAACTAGTTGGTTCACAATTATTATCATGCAGTGTATTCCATTTTAATATCTTTCTTCTAATTTACTATTTACTTTGACTATTAATCCTACCAGTATGTAAAGCAACAGCAGATTCTGATTTGGCTTCTAAGTTTGAAAACATCATTTCTTTTACATTATTATCACTTTCCAGAATTATGTATGATTTTCTTCCACATCCTTTTGACTCTTCTTGACAAAAAATATTCATGCTAATAGTACATTATGCAAATATACATCACATACTACATGATATAAAGGTATCATTTCTTCATTATGAATCTTTTTATGATATAGTTATGACTATAAACTTACAAAAACATTTTGATACTACCAGTACTGATGCTACCAGTACTGAAATATATAATTACAATTTCCACAATATTTTCAGATTGTTCCTAGAATTATTCTTCTTGTATATTATCTACAACAGATGATGGTACAAAAGCAGTAATTATTTCCATGGTGGTAGTCTGTTTCATAAGACTCATGATGAACACAGCAAGATGAAATCAGCAAGTATATTGTGGGATTACTTTTTCTTGTGAGAAATGAACCCAATATTTTTTGGCAACCCATTTCTCTTTTCAATAAAAAAATCTGTGAACATTCTTATATGGAAAAAAAAAATTCTTTATATTAAAAAGATGAAAGTTTACATTAAAAATATGAAAATAGTTCAGTCTTTTTCAACTGTGTATTAACACAGTTATTTGTCAAAGACTGCATTGTACCAATCATTGCTTGAATGTATATAAAAGATCTAAGAAGGATTTAATTTAAAGAACTATCGAGTCCTATTTTTCACCTCTTTGTAATTACCACCATACAAAGAAGAGGTTTCAAAAAACTGTTTTATTTTGGGTTTGTTTTTTGTTTTTTCATGTATTGCAGTTTCCAAAGTAATTCACCACCTAGGAATAAATATTCTGGTAATAGGCCTTTCCAAAATACTTAGCTACATTTGTCTTCTAATAGTAAATGATTTTTTTTTGTTTTTTTTGTTTTTGTCAGAGCCACATTTGGCTCAGTAAGAGCTTTCAATGCTTATGGTTTGGTGCTACAATCTTTGAGAATCCATTGTCACTTTTATGTATTGTTCCCAAACAATTATTTGAAATAGAACCAATTTAAATCATATTATAATATCAAATGTTAATTTATAATGTAAATTTTGATTGATTCAATATGATCATAAGGTCTTTTAAAATATATCTTTGTAAGACAGGATACATTTTAAAATAATCTACAAAAGTTAGGAGAGAGTGACAAAATTACAATAAAAGATTGCTAAACTTTTTTATAGGTAGATATATTAAAATGTGAAACTACCAGGACAAGCTATAAGAAAACATCATGGAAGACTTTTAAAAATATTTAAAATATATTCCCCCACTCATAAGGAACTAGCTCAGTTTTATAGAATCTGCACAAAATAGCCATGTTTTTGAATTTCATATACTTTTCCCCAAAAAAACATAATATTTCTTGGGTTGAATAAGGAAAAAAATAGGATAATAAGAGTAAACATTCTATTTAGGTAAATATAAGTATATCTAATATTTGAACTGTAAATCCAAAGCAATATTTTTCAGAGATGTTTTATGCCTTCAAAATTGCTACATATTGCAGCCTTCCCCATCTTCTACCTATAACCTTTTCTCCTATAGTCTAATTGGTACTTTCTTTAGTACGATAATAAACCTAATCTGTAGAAGATAATTTGCAGTGACATATTTGACTAGAGATTAAAAGACTTGTGAGATCAATATGAATAAATATTTTCCTAGTGTACAACTAAAATTTGTACAAAATGCTGAAAAATTTTTTCCCAGTGATATTGGCTATCTTTGAAAATCATAGTTCAATTAAATCAAGTGTCTTTTGGGAATCCCTTTCTTCACTAGTTATAGAACCAGCTACCAAAAAGATTCTATTTATTCTAATATAACTATTTCTAGAATTAGGGTGTTAATATAGCATATTGTAAACCAAAATAAAAGAACACCAGATCGGGAATTTGAACGCTTATATTCTTGTCCCATCTTTTCTACGATCTCCAGATCGTATGAAATAGTATGCATGGTTTACATTTAGAAGTGAATTTTCAATAAAAAACTTTATTCTGGATAAATTCCAGAGTCTCTCTGCTTGTGAAAGAGTATTATTTTCTGGTAATTAACTGTATACAATTATTGCCAGAACACATTTTTTTTCCTTGAAGGGATTACATTTGGTTTCCTACATAGCACAATAGATAGACTGCCAGGCCTAGAGTCAAAAAGATTCCTCTTCCTGAGATCAAATCTTGTCTCAAACATTTACATAGTAAACAAATCACTATTTCCGTCAGATTTCTTATCTGTAAAATGATCTAGAGAAGGAAATAGCAAACCATCTTAATACCTTTGACAAGGAAATCCCAAGAAGAGTCAAGAAGAGTCAGACATGTCAACCCTCCCCCCAAAAAAAATTATTAATGTTTATATTTATGTATATGGATATGGTGACATTAGTGTTTTACCTCATGTTTGATTTGAATTCTTCTTCTATGTCTCAGTGTTTAATAAGAAGGAATGTTTTGCTTGGCAATTTTTTGGTGTAATGTTTCATTTAGAAGCCTTCTTGTTTCATATATATTACTTTTTTTCGATACCTTGCAAAGGAAATGTTTTCAGGTGAATTAAAGCATAAAACAGAAACAATTTTGTGATTAGCACCCTGGATACCTTAGAATCAGCTGGAGTCAAGATAAGCAAAAGTCCTTATCTTTTTTCTTGGTCTTTAGGTAGGATTGAATTAGATGGAAGCAGAATCTCTAGGATCTCCCTTCTTCCTCCCCAGCCCAGAAGTGACCCTGGCTAGTTTTACTCCACCCCTAGTCCCTCCTACAATTCTCTGTATACACCAATTATCAAGCCAGCACAAGATAGTGGAAAGGACCATTTTCCAAGCATATGCTTATAGAGTATTGTCCAACCAGTAATTAACCTTAAGTGCTCAAACTGACCTCAGTGCTTTGACTCAAGAGTTTCAGCCCTTTACATCCCCCACTTTCTTTTGTTTTAGAACACGGGTGGTTATGCCATCCCTGACTTTTCAGGGAGGTGAGAACCCCAAAAAAGGAGGTGATAATGCCCTCCCTGACTTCTCAGGAAAGGAGGTGAAAACACTGAAAAGGAGATGATCACTCCCCCCTTGACTTCTCAGGAAGGGAGGTGAAAGCACTAAAAGGAGATGATTATGATCTCCCTGACATCTCGGGACGGGAGATGAAAAGCATTGTTGCTAGTGGGTTTCTGGGCTGAAGGGTCTTATTAGAAACAGGTATGCACAAACCCATCAGCATGGGAGGTATTACACAAGCAGATAGCAGTAACGTACATGCTATTAGAGGTGACTCTCCCCACAGCCAGTGCATCTTCAATGTGGTGTAACAAACAGGAATTATGCATGCAAGTAGTGATATAACAAACAATATAAATCAACATGGTATTGTAAAAGATTTCCAGAAGTCCTAGAAGGAGGATATGTAAACAACAGTCACACATATGCCTTCTTCAGCAGCCAAGAGATAGTCCAAAACCAATCTGTTGTCCCTAGCTTCATGTGTCAGGGAATCCAATGATGCCTGAGGGTTTTGAAGTCCTACAACAGTCTTATCATTTCTCAGAGAATCCAGTGATTCCTGAGAGTTTTGAAGGCTTGCAACAGTTTTATCATATCTCAGAGAATCCAATATGATTCCTGAGGGTTTTCAAGTCCTACAATAATCTTATCATGTTTCAGAGAATCCAATGATTTCTGAAGGTTTTGAAGTCCTACAACAATCTTTTTATGTCTCAGGGATTCCAATGATTCCTGAGGGTTTTGAAGGCCAACAATTTTTGATGTCCATGAGTCAAATGCCAAAACTGCCAGGCTCTTTCAGTAGTAAGCACAGTCAGAGACAGAACCACTTGATGTTTCTTGGGTCTTCTCCATTTCAAGGGTCTGCTCTATCTCTCTCTGATGAACAAGGCAAATATGGCTCATTGGCATCCATCTGATTCCTTCTCCCTCTGTAGAGACACAAGCAAACCCTCTCCCCCAAGCAGTTAACCTATCTGGTCCCTTCCATTCACTACTTTATGGGTCTCTCCACATTACCTGGCGATTATCTAAAGATAGTGGAGCTACTCACACTGGACACTGCCCTTCCGGTGGGTTATAAAACCTATCTGCTGGAGCCAGTGCATCTTTGTCAAAAATCAAGAAGTTAATAGTATAAAGAGCTAGATTTAGAAGTTCTCTAGGGTTACCTGTGGCTCCCCCTTTCTTTTGTTTTTGGAGGAGCATCTTAATGTCTCTTTTTTTCTTCTCTACTATTGCCTGTCCTTGAGGATTAAAAGGTATGCCAGTTGTGTGTAAAATTTTATACTGTGCACAAAAGTGTACAAAATATTTAGAAGTATATGCAGGTCCATTGTCTGTTTTTATTGCTCATGGCACACCCATAATTGCAAATGCTTGGATAAGGAATTCAGTGACCACTCAGGCTGTCTCTTTTGCTGCTGGTATTGCAAAAGTGAATCCTGAAAAGGTGTCTACCACAACATGGATAAAAGACAGATGACCAAAAGATTTATAATAGTTCACATCCATTTGCCAAATTTCATTGGGTCTCAAAGCACGGGGTTCTTCCCTGAAGGCAGTGTAGGAGCGTGGAAAGGAAGACAAGCTGTACAGGTTTTTACTATGCCCCTAGCTTCCTCTCTTGTTATTCCAAATTGTAAACGTAAAGCTCTAGCAGCCTGATGATATTTAAAATGAGATTTGTGGGCTTCCTGAAATAAAGGAGTATTAGCCAACATGGTTAGAAGGCTATCTGCCTTTGAATTACCATCAAAAATAGAACCTGGAAGTCCACTATGAGAGTGGACATGCAAGATATAAATCTCACCTGGATGCTTTCTCACTTGCTCTTGAAGTTCCTAAAACAGCTGATATAAATTAGAGGCTACAAATTGTATTTGGGCTGTGGCAACTCTTTGTACCACACCTACTGAATAGGCCGAAACGGATATTATATTTATATCTCCTGAATAATAAGTAAGAGCTAGAATGATTGCATACAATCATTCTGCTGAGTGGACTGAAAAGGAGTTCTGACTACTCTCTTTATAGTTAAGTCATGAGAGTATACAGCACAGATATTATGTTTCGATACATCTGTAAAGATAGTTGTTCCTTTAACAACTTTAGAAATGTTTTCTTCAAGAATCCATCACCAATTATGTAATAGTCTGGTTATCTTTAATGGAGACCCATGTGTAAAATTTGGAGCTAATAAAATTTGCCACTCTGTGATGGTTTCACATCATACATTAATTTGTGCATTAGTATAAAAGGCATATATCTTGTCAGGTCTTATCCCACATAATTGTACTACTGCTTGCTTAATGGCCTTCAATAAAATTCTAGCCACAAGCACTGGGTAAGGAGTAAGGCTTTGTTCTGATTGTGCTTGGAGGTTCACCCACTCCATCACACTGTCTCCTTGATGAAGGACTGCTGTGGGTGCCTCTTGTGTAGCAAAAACTAATATTTCCAAAGGTTTTTTGAGTGACTATTTCAACCACATTGGATAAAGCCAGTTCAAGTTCTCTCAAAGCCTCTTGAGCTTCTTTTGTAAGCCAACGTGGTGAATTTAAAGCACTGTCTCCTCTTAAAATGTCATGTAATGGTTGTAACTGATAGGTAGTCAAGCCTAGCACTGGATGTATCCATTGTATATCTCCTATCAGTTTCTGAAAGTCATTTAAGGTGTTTAGCTTCTCTGTTCTTAAGGACAGTTTTTGTACTGTAAGCACCTTAGGGTATAATTCATATCCTAAATATTGAAAGAGAGCATGTCTTTGAATTTTTTCTGGAGTTATGTGCAATTTGTAGTACCCTAGTGTTTCCATGGTCTTTTGTAGACATGCTTCTAAGATTTGTTCCTCAAATGCACATCCTAATATACCATCCATGTAATGTAATAACATTACTTTTGGAAATGCTTTTCTTACTGGAGTAAGAACAGCAGCAACATACATTTGACATATAGTAGGGCTGTTTTTTATTCCCTGTGGCAAAACTGTCCATTCATATCTTTTATAAGGCTCAGATAAGTTAATGCTGGGCACTGAAAAGACAAATCTTTTCATATCCTTCTTATCTAGAGGGATAGAATAGAAACAATCCTTAATGTCTATAACCCAAAGAGGCCATTCTCTAGGCAATTGAGTAGGAGATGGAAGTCCAGGCTGAAGAGTTCCCATAGTTTCCATCTATTCATTTACTTTTCTTAAATCAGTCAACATCCTCCATTTTCCAGATTTCTTTTTTACAACAAATACTGGGGAATTCCAAGGACATATAGAAGTTTGTAAGTGTCCTTGGTCAACTTGCTCCTGTAATATATCTAATAAGGCCTGAATTTTATCACTACCTAAGGGCCACTGTTCTATCCACACTGGTGTATCAGTTTTCCATTGGACAGGATGGAAAGTGTTGGCAGATCTTCAACAGCAGCCCTGCCTAAAAAACTGAAGTACTCATTTTTAATCCTAATTGTTGTAAAATGTCTCTTCCCCACAGATTGATGGGGATTTTTTCAACTATAAAAGGAATAAAAACTCCTGTTTCACCTTCAAATATTCATCTCAAAGAAGGAACACTAATTTCAGCTGCTATTGAGCCACCTACCCCACACATGTAGGTATCTGCCTTCATCTTTGGCCAGTGACTGGGCCAGTTGGCACCTCTAATGACTGTACGATCTGCACCTGTGTCTACCAATCCTTCTAATGGTAGGCCATTTATATAGATAGTGAGCATGGGTTGGTCAGCTGTCACAGCTGCTGTCCAGTATATTACTGGATTTTGTGGTCTGGAGTCAGAATCTGGGCAACTATCACCAGATTGCCTATTAGGAGTCTGTATCAGTAAACCTGATCCCACTATTTCTCCTGGTTGATAAGTCACACATTGTCTACCTATATTAGTGACTGGGATATTATCTACACATTCCCCAGTTTTCCACATCAGTGTATGGATGGACACTGTTTTGTACGTACAAAAAGGAGGTGAAACGGTCAAGCCTACTGTGCCTGGAGGCAAGGGATCCATAGGCTGGAGAGGAACAGATTTCACCTCTCCAGGGAGTATCTCAGTTGTCCCAGCTTCATACAACTCTATTCTCCCCAATTGTAACCCCTTTTTCCTATCAGGTTGCTTCCTGGCTGATTGATTGTGTAATCCCTTTCTCCCATCAGATGGCTTCCTGGCTGATTGGTCATATCTGAGTACTGGACTAATAGGCATTCTCTGGGTATAGCATCGGCTGCCATCATGCCCCAAGTATTTTTTGCCTTGGGGCCCTCACCCCATTTCCCTGAATCAGTCTACATTCTGAGGCCCAATGGAAGCCTCTGTTGCATTTTGGACATGGGGTTTTGGGTCTTGTTCTCCCACCCTGTTTCCTTACTCTGTCTCTATGCCAACATTGAGCTTTCAGATGCTCTACTTTACCACATTGAAAGCATTGACAAATCTCTCTGGAAGTCTCTTGCCAAAAGGGACCCTGTCTTCCCATGTTCGGATCTTGGGAAGTCTGCATCATAGTCTGGGTATAAAAGACATTTGTGCCCATTGTAGCACAGTGTCTTATGAGCTTCTCTAAAGGAACTTCCTTGTGTAGTCTTAGTATAAGTCTTCTACAAACCTCATTAGCATTTTCTTTAGCAAGTTGCCTTATCATAATGTCTGTTACTGCATTTTCACCATTAGCTCATACGACAGCTGTCTGCTTGTCTGCAAACGTCCTACAAAATCAGCAAAGGATTCATTTGGCCCTTGTGTTATTTTGGGGAAGGCTTTACACTTTTTGTTTTTATTGAGGAGAAAAGCCCATGGTTTGATAGCAGCAGCAGAAATTTTCTCATATGCTGTTATAGGGTAATTAATCTGTACTGAAATTTCTGCATAAGAACCTACCCCTGTTGGTTGATCATAGGTGATTGGAGGATTAACTCCACTATGACTGTTTTGTTGAACTTGTATCCTACAGAGCTCACTATATTCAGAAAGCCACAACAAGTTTTGTTCAGGTTCTGAGCATGTCCTTGCTATAGATTTCCAGTCCCTAGGGCAGGGGTCCTCAAACTACAGCCCGCAGGCCAGATGCAGCAGCTGAGGATGGTTATCCCCCTCACCCAGGGCTATGAAATTTCTTTATTTAAAGGCCCACAAAACAAAATTTTTGTTTTTACTATAGTTTGGCCCTCCAACAGTGTGAGGGACAGTGAACTGGCTCCCTATTTAAAAAGTTTGAGGACCCCTGCCTTAGGGGTTAAGACTTCATAAACCAAATTCTGTAATAACATCTTAACATAAGCTGATGTAGCCCCATAATGAGTGCAAGCCTTTTTCAGATCTTTGAGGATTTCTATATGAAAAGGAGTGTACCTTCTACTTTCTTGACCTGAAGAGTTAAACTGTTGAATCACAGGATACATTTCTAGTTTCAATCAGTTATATCCTTTCCTTCCTCTGTGGCGTTAAGTACTGCCTTTTGCAATCTACTCATAAGAGGAGATGATTGCTGGGGGGCAGTGCTGGTGGTGTCACTGCCCCTCCCACTACTTTTCCTCCCTTAATCCAGGAAGGTGGAGTTGATGGGGGCATGTCAAGAACCAGTTCCCGTTTAGTGGAGGTTGAAGCTGTTCTCTGAGAGAGAGAATCACCATGCCCTTCATCCACACCCTTCACCACTCCCCTCATCCTCACTTAACTCCCCATGCCCTCTGATTATATAGCCATTGGTCTGTTCATTGTCTTCCTCTTTTTCCTCACACTTCCTCATCTGGATGTTCTTAGAATTTTTCTTTTTTCTATAATTTGCAGGATTCTTTAAGGCCAGTTGTATTATGTTGGATATATAGAAGGTTTCCTTCTAAATTAAATGAGGATCTTTATCATTGTAGTATTCACATAGTTGATTTCCTACCAGCTTCCAATTATCTAGCCCTATCTCGTCTTCCTTTAAGAACCAAGGGGACATGCCTTCTAATGTACCCAAGAGTCTAGCAATATGCAACCAAGTTACAATTAAGCCCTGTCTCTAGATCAACTTAAGTATGCCTTCTGTAGTGCCCCCTCAGGGCGGGGGTGGGCATGGTGCTGGGGCTGGGGCTAAGGGAGAATCTTTTCCTAATATCTGCCCCATTTCAGCTAGTTAAGGTTACTAATTTAAGCCTTTAACAATAAGTTCCTTGTTTGTCTATTAAAATACTCACCCTATTTCCTGGTCACCGGAGACTTCTTGAATGAAATTAGGGTCCTTGGCCCACATGTTGGGCACCAAATTGATGACCGTGTTAGCACCCTGGATACCTTAAAATTAGCTGGAGTCAGGATAAGCAAAAGTCCTTAGTCTTTATTCTTGGTCTTTAAGAGGTAGGATTGAATTGAATGGAAGCAGAATCTCCAGGACCTTCCTTCTTTGTCTTCCTCCCAGAAGTGACCCTGGCTAGTCTTACTCCACCCCCTAGTTCCTCCTACAATTCTCTGCATACACCAATTATCGAGCCAGCACAGGATAGTGGGAAGGGGAATTTTCCAAGTATATGCTTATAAAGTATTTTCCAATTGGTAATTAGCCTTAAGTGCTCGAACTGACCTCAGTGCATCAACTCAAGAGTTTCAGCCCTTTACACAATTTATTAACCATTGACTAAGTTCTGGGAACTATACTAAGCTCTGAGGGAAAAATAAAATGTAAATAAAACAGTCTCTGCTCTCAAGCAAGTAACATAAAAGCAACACATAAAGAGGGAGGAGAGTGCCAGAACAGTGAAATTTTATGGAATTGACTTGGAAATAATATGCAGACCTGTTTTCAAGGAGCAGAATCTAGGTTCTGGAATATATGTAGTGTGGACGTGGGGACAAGAAGGTGATAAGCATGGCCAGAGTACAAACTGCATAATTGGCTAGCATAAGTTAAAGGACATTGTTTAGATATCAAGTGGCCAGAGAAGGACAATTTTCACTTGAGTTCATACCATTTGAGTTTCAATTAAAAAAAATTTAAAGATGAATAAGTCAGAGAAGAGAAGATGGGTGGAAACATGAAAACCAACTTCCAATATTTGGAGGGCAATCTCATGAAAAGGGACCAGAATTTTTACTGCTAAAGGTCAAAAGATAAAACTAAGAGCAAAAGGTCAAATTTAGTCTTCATGTCCGAAAAAAAAAAAAAAAAAAAAAAAAAACCCTCGTTAAAAATTGACTAGAAGTGGATTTTTTTAAAAAATGGGATGATGCTTCAAGTAAAGTCTGGATGACTTCATCACATATGTTGCCAGATTGATTCTCAGGTACCAGGTTGTACTTTATGAATTCTGTAATCTCTTGATTGTATAACCAAAATAACACCACATTATACCAAAAACAGTACTATGATGCCCAAAGCTAATAATTGCTAATGCCATCTTGTAAAGGGCAGAAACTCTGAATAGGTGCACTGGAATCAGACAACCAAGCACTTAAGGCTAATTAGCTATTGGACAATACTCTATTAGCATATGCTTGAAAAAATGGCCCTTCTCACTATCCTGTGATGGCTTGATCTTTTGGTGTATACAGATAATTGTAGGAGAGATTGGGGGTGGAGTAATACAATCCAGAGTCACTTTGGAGGAGGACAAGGAAAAAGGAGGTAGGTTGGTGGAGAGTGTGTGGCAGTTTTGTCAATCCCCTTTACTTCTCCCCCTAAAGACCAAGGACTTTTGCTTACACTGACTCCAGCTGACTCTGTGGCCTCCAGGTAGCTAACCTGGACTTCACACCACCTAGTACTTTTTTCCAAGCAAAATGTTATGATAATTAAGGCTGAAACTGGAAAATAACTTTCATGATGCCCCAGTTAATATAAATGTCATGTTTAACATAGTAAATTATCACTGTTATTTTTAATTAATTAAATATTTCATCTTAATAAAAGTAAAGTGACAGCTTTGTCTAAGGAATATTTACAAAGTGTCCTGAATTGTCTGTGGCTAGAAGCAACACAATATAATAGAAAAAGCATAGGCCTTGAAATCAGAAGACCCAAGTTTGTGTCGGCTGCATCACTTCTGCTAATTGTATGGTTTAACTTTGGAAAAGATTCCCAGTTATCTGTAGTCTCATAGGTATAGTCTGCTGTGCTTATAAAAATAAATATAACTTTATCTATTATTGATTTTTGAGTATCTCAGTTTCTATGTTATTACCTCTAGAGTCATTGCCACTCAACAAGCAATAGCACAACTGTATAATAGATAGATTTTTATTGGGGAAATAGGCATGGTACATTTTATACAAAAATGCAAGGAAAATAGTGAGAACATCTAATCTACTCATGTGTGTATACAGAAAAATAAATACCTGCCTGGAGACTAAGAAAATAAGATTTGAAAGGAGTGAAGGAGCAGTGAGCAAAAAAAGTATGTTATAGTGGTTGCTGCCTTAAGATTGATTAGGTTGAATTTCATCATCAATTCATCAATTAAAGCTGCTATTTGGAGATTCTAGTCCAGGTCATGCTGTTGTTATGAACGATAAACCAAAAAAAAATAAAAAAAAAATTTGAAGTGTTTCAATTCCTTAATGTTATAAACACACATAGAAAGACTTATAAAGATCTAAAAAACAAGATTTGGAAACCATTCTGTAGGGTCTCCTCAATATATAGCCAACAAGTATAGTTGCTAGGTAGCAAAATAACACAAGGAGATGTCATACTATTAATCTTTAACCATGACAGTAAATTGGAAAGATAAACCAAAGGGTTTATTTCTTTCAGTTAAATAAAACTACCTTTTTGCTCTAAGTGATGTTTCAAAAGTTCCCATAGTAAGTCTCATGATTATATAAACTATCTAAAGTACCAAATGTTTAGATGTCATTAAATGTTTAAAAAGGAACATCTAATATTCCCAAGTAGTAAAATTCTGCTGGTTGCTAAATCAACATTAAAGTAGATTTGAAACCCCTTTATAAATTAGATCTTTCTATCTTGGGTGGCATAAATGACGCCAGTGGCTGCCAGTAATACTTAAAAGTTAAATTCACCAGTAAGTGTTTATACATAGCAAAGGCTATTTCTTGCTATTTGATCATGTAGTACTGATTTCACTAACACAACATCACTGAAAGTATGCTACAGAGCCAGAAAATCCAAGATTTTATCTGTACAAGTCATAGTTTAAGTCTTCTATTATCTTTGTTTAAAAGAACACTCCATCCCAGGATAAACTCTATTTTTGGAGAAAATTCCTATTTTAGTTCACTTGAAAGCAATGACTATACACAAAAAATAGATTTGCTATAGATAGATATATACATATACATGCATGTATAAATATACACATATATACATATATAACATGAATATCTACTATATGTGTATATATATATATATATATATATATATATATGTAATATCATGTACAATATATAAAACAGGGTCAAGATCATGAAATATGCACTCAGGCCCCAGAGGAAGAGGTCTACACATATATTTTGGGACAATAAGAGCTATCTGAGAAGCATTGTGGAGTGGTAAGGGGCCCATGCTCTAACCCCTTGCTAAAGTATTTGAACAACCAGAAGCTCCTCATGGTTAATACCCAGTGTCTGCATCATTGAGAACCATACCTTCATCAGAAAAAGTTATCCCTTTAGCAGGCTGAAAATGAGAAATTGTAGAGGGCCAGAACTCTGAAAGGGTGTACTTAAACTTAGGTCAGCAAGGTACTTATAGCTAAATATATGCTTAGTACTTAGTATGGTGTTATAATGCAGTGTGCTGTAGTGATGTAATCTGACTGAGGTATTTAAGGGAGCCTCCAGCACAGAATGCTCTCTCTCAGCCACAGCTCCTAGCCACAGACTCAAGAGAAGAGGCCAGATTCCAGACTCCATCTTTGACCAGCCATGTGGCCCTCCTACCTCCTTCACTCCTCCACTAAGACCAAGGATTCAGGCTAATCCCGAGGTCCTCCAGAGCTAGTCCGGACATTATAAGAAATGACTTTTGTTCTTATTCTTTCTTTCCCCTTTCCAATCAAGCTGAAATTCTGTGAGCTCTCTTCCCTCTCCCTACAAATGAGTATGAAGAATACATGAACAGTGAGAATATATACTTATCTAGTTAAGCCCAAGATATTTCAAATCCTTAGCTACTTCTGATTTTTTCTTTCCCTGAACTTAGGTGATAAAACATTGATTCTCCAACAGATCCAATGAGTTTATTCTAGCTTATGAGACTGATATTTCCAGTGAAATTTAAAGTTTTGTTGCTGGTTGCCCAGTGGCAGGTACTACATGCAACTATACTCCTTACAGGAATATTCAGTAAGTACCTTTCTGTACAATATAAACTTAAGTTAAAAATGAAATATCCATCTAGCAGTCCTACAGAGTGTTTTATAGTTTAAGTATAAACTATCCAGTAGAATATAATAAATGTGGTGATCGTCTATAGATTATATATCTTACATGTTTTAAAAATTTGGTTATAAGTCTGTGATTTTTTTGCTGTTTTTTTTTTTTTTTTTTTTAAGTTAGGAAGAATCAGATCCTGTCTCTGACAAATATAAGGTTTCCCAAAAGCCTTAGTGCCATTTTGTACCTTAAAACATGTTGAATTGAAATGAACATGTAGAGTTTAAGATGGCTAGAGTCATCTAGTGAAAGATTTCTAATAAACCAATGAAGGATAATAATCTTGAAAAATAAGTACATATCATGCAAATATGGCTTTTTTGTTCATTTCAAGATTTTTTTTTTTTCTGGATAAGGAAACAAATATATTTTCTATATCTGAAATCTATCACTGGGTAAAGTAACTTTTCTAGAAAGGGCTCTATTAACCCCTTTTGAGGAGATTCTGGCTATGAACCAAATCTAAACTTTAACAAATTTTCCCCTAAAATTCCTACTCTGAGGTCAGGGTATAATGAAAATGCAAGAAAAATCCCCTTTCTATTGGGCTCAGGCTTCCTTAGGATGAAACTTGATTTGGCCTCTGGCAAAATACTTTGAAGACCTCAAATGACTATACAAATCCCATTATTGTCATTAGTATTACACACACACACACACACACAATTTTCCTAAATTTCATGTTATTTTTATGATATAGATTACAGTCACAAAATGCTCAATCAAATTAAAGTTCATGGCACATGTCACAATCATTCCTTATCACCAATGGACTAATGATTATGTTTTAAGCCTTACTCTGTGACCCAGCCCCACGTCTGTTTCATGGAACAATTTTAAAAACCTAAGATGTTAAAAATGATTTTCTTCATCTGTGGAGCTATTACAGCTCAAATGGCTTCCAATGTCCTCAAAAGTCTTTAAGTCATTCACTCATAAATTTTATATGCTAACTACGTTGTACATTAATCATAGAGACAAGAATGTATGCTGAAAATTAGACTGACTTTCTGAGTCAGCTTGTATCACCAATTGACAACTATCCTGAAAATAATCCAAGTTACATACCAGCTGCCTCTTGGGGAAATCCTATTTGAAAATATAATCACAAGAAATGCAAAGCTTAAAGCTAACAGTCCTACAATTTCAACAAAGCACTGATAGAGAGTACCTCTATTAACAAATAAAAATTCAATCGAGGAAGATATTTTGTCCATGAGTATAATGTTGCTAGCATTTTATAATAGCAGTCACTTTGATCCTTATCTGTGTGATTTATTTGACACAAAGATTCTCAGCAGGTAACTATTTGATCATTGTTGATTAGACAATAATAGGATAGTAATTTACACTATTAAAGATTAGCTTGAAACATGGTAACTTGCCCAGGAGTACCTAGCTTGTATAGGGAGTCCCAAAACTTTTAGTGCAGTTTTCAGTTTTTAAGACCTTAATTAGGGGCTAATTTGCTCACTACATTTATGATGATTTTACAAATGGCTCTGTTCCTCTTCCCACTTAAACTTATATCTAGTTTTAACTTCTAGTGTAAAAGTCTGGTTCCTTTAAGCCATATATCATTTTTCAAGATCATATATTATTCTTCATTGATCCATTAGACATCTTATACTAGATGCCCCTTAACCATCTTAAACTCAACATGTTCACTTAACCTCGACCTGTTTCAAGACAGGAAATGGCACTAAGACTTATGGGACACCTTGTAAAATCTGTCAACAGGACCCAATTGTTCCTAATTTACAAATTAGTCCTAACCCTAAATTCAATACACACTATTGACCTCTGCTTCAATATTTGGGTTAGATTAATCAAGATTGGGATTTTTATCAAAATTTATGTATTGGGGTTCACATAGTACAACTAGAAGAATTAGCCTATCTTTTTGAATGAATAGTAGTTATATGGTCCCAAGAGCAACAGAAATAGAGATAGGACAACCCAGTCAAAGAGACAGTCTTTAAAAAGGTCCAACCAATACATGTGACTAAATATTTTAGTCTCATCCAATTTGACTGCAAGCACATAGAAATGGCCTAGGTAGTGTCACCTCCACATAACTAATGACTACATAAAAACCAGAGAAAGACAAGAAAATTGTTTCATTTGTTTCATTTAATCTATCATTCTGAGTTATGCCCTCTTATTCTATCCAGAATAATTTCTCTCTATCGATAACGTTATTCTCTAATTTTCCTGCAGGCAGTTAAATTGTTTAGCTAAACTCTGCATATTTTCCTGGTAATCTTTCATCATAAATTGACTCTTCAGTCTCTTAATCATTTCCATTGCTCTTTTGTATGTTCCTTGCAATTTGTCAATATTAAGGTAGAGGAATGATTCTTTATTTCCTCTGTTCCTGATGCCCCAATCCCAGTTTTCTACCCATTTTAATCCACAAGACACATTGCCTCTCCTACTGCCAAACCAGACAGATATCAAGCTATTGAGGAACCCACTTCATTATATAGATTTTTGGAATCAACCTGCAAACAATCAGTCCTGAGAATATTTGACCCCTATTTGCTCAAAAGTCTTTTCATTGTTCTCTAAATCTTTTGAAGTTACCTGAGTTCTAGAGAGAACTAAAATAGCTTTCAAAGTTCAGCACTTGTCAAAAGACATCCAGTGGAATGGCATCTACCTGTGAATAATACTCATGTTCTATTTAGAACCCTGACCATCTCCACCTAATTTTCTCCCCTTTACCATCATCAGCAAAAAGCCTGGAATTATTGATAAACCTCTCCCTACATTTGCTCATTACCCTTACAACAATTTGATAAGTAGCTTTCTTCTTTTTCTTCAATCTCATACTGGTTTGGCTATCTATTACAAAACTCTGATTACATGACTTTATCTGGTACTTCCTAAGACTCCATTTTACCACCTGTCTTCTTGGGCATCTCAAACTGGATGCCCCTTGGACATCTTAAACTCAACATGTCCAGATTACCTTCTAATCCCTTCCAATTTTATACTAACTTCTTTATTACTCTTCAGAACAGCACTGGCCTAATAATCCCTCAGACTCACAATATAGGTATCATTCTCAACTTGTTCTTCTTTGGTTTTCTAGAGATCCTGGAACAGCCTTTTTTTCAGTTCAGTAATCACCATGAAGATAGCCACTAGATAATAATAGTCCATTATCTATGGACTAGATAATGAAGTCCAAATCCTTTATTATCTCCTTCACAATCTAGTTTCCTTGCCTGGGGCCCTGGGCTAGATTTCTTAAGAGCCTTTCAGTCCAGCCTTGATCTCAGTGGGGGAAATGCAGGAGGCCAGACCAGCCACCATGAGGCTTATGAAGATGGAATTGAATCTTTCTCCTTGGGGGAGAGGCTCCCACCTCCAGTCTGCTTGTCCTCTCAGGCTGTGACTCTGACTGAAGCTCCCAGTTTATATGCTCTCATAATTACATTATCATAGGTGTGAATCTTGTAGAACTATTAAGTACTAAGTACATGTACTGAACTAGAGAACTATTAAGCACCATGCTAAACTAGATAAAAATTGCCTTTATCAATTCCACTGACTTAATACTTTGTAAGAATCCTTGTTTCAAGTTCAGAGTTCTGGCCTATAACACAATCTTGTTCCTAAACCTGGCTAAATTTATATTGCAACATCTCTTCAAATGTTCCCTTCTCTCTTCTGACACTGCCACCACTTCTATTAGGTCTTTATAATCTCATGACTAGACTATTGATTGCCTAGTCACCTGACTAGCCTCCTTTCCTCACACTTCTCTGCATTCCTCCCAAAAGCAAATTAATCTTCTAAAGGGCTGATATGACCATATCATGACCCTATTCAATAAACTTCAATAGGACTCTATTACCTTCATAAGTAAATACAAAATCATTTGGTGTTCAAATCTCTTTATAACTTGGCTTCCTCATACCTTTCCACTCCTTTTTGTTTGTTTGTTTGTTTGTTTGTTTGTTTGTTTGTTTTGCAAGGCAGTTAGGATTAAATGACTTGCCCAGAGTCATTCAGCTAATAAGTGTTAACTGTCTGAGGTGAGCTTTTAACTCACTCAGATCCTCCTGACTCTGAGCAGGTACTCTGTCATCTAACTGTCCTCTTCACCCTTGTTACACATTACTAGCTCTTCTCATGTACTCTATGATCTAGTGACTCTGGTCTTCTGGCTATTCTTTGTACAAAACATTCCACCTTTTTAAACTTTGACCATTTTCACTAGCTACCCTTACACTTGGAATGCTATCCCTGTTTATTCGTACCTCCTGGTTTCCCAAGCTCCAATCCCCAGACAAAACCCCACCTTGTACAAAAAAGACTTTCTTGATACCCTTCTAAATGCTAGTGTCTCCCCTCTAGTAACATCTTCATTTTATGTATGTATAGATATACTTACATATATATATGTATATATACACATATATACTTTTATAAATGTCTGTATCTATACATACATGTACACATACACACAAACAGTGCATATAATTTACACATACTTGTTTGCATCCTATATTCCCCAATAGACTGATCTCTTTGAGAGCAAGAACTCTCTCTTGCCTCTTTATACATATCCATAGTAAGCACTTAATAAAAATAGTAATTCATTAACTGGCTGATTGGTTTTAGTTCACTGATTATGTCCCACAATTTGCCTTGGCTTACTACCTACAATTCACCACCCTGTTACTGTGAGATTAAAATAGCCTTCCCACCTGCCTAGCTGTTAAGGTTCCTCATTTATTCCTTATAACATGACAGAAAAATGACCCCTCTTCTGAAAATTGACAACTGGTGTTAAGCTTTTGATTTGCTATCTGTCTATGATCTTTGTTGGCTCCTAATTATAAATATAAGAGAAATCTGTAGTATTTTTGGAACAGCAAAGCTTATAGATAGATTGCTAGCAATTATACCTTTCCATTCACACTGTCTCAAATAGAGTGAATCTCAGAGTTAATTACTGATTTTGGCATTTCCACATTCATTTAAGAGGATCATTACCTATTTTATATAATGTTATTCTACAGTATGAGTAGACCCTAAAAGATTCTACCTTACTTTGATCATATCACTTTTGCTATCTACTATAATAATTATTTTTGCCAAGTTCTTTCTGCTAGGGATTTTAATCATAAACCTATGATTTACAATTTCTAATTTAAGATATATTAAGGGTTTTGATTTTTTGTAAAGTATCTTTTTTGTTTTATTGATATTCTCTTTTGCATAGGGCAATCACTTCTCAGTGGTTTAATAGAATCCATCCTTGTAATGAAGCATCATTAAGTAAAAAGAACAAATTCACTGGACATGATGTACAATGTATAGCTGGACTCTACAATTATATTCCTTTTGCTCTCTGCAGAAAGAAGAGGGATATGCTTCACTGTTAGTCCAATGAAGTTGGAATTGACCTCTATTGAGACTATTTCTCAGTTTACTCATTTTCTCAATTTTTTGAACTGTACATATTAATTTTTATAGTCTAATATCATTTCATTACATAGTGTTGATAATATTTGCTTAGCCAATCCCTAATCAATTGCTCTCAACATTGTTTACAATTCATTGCTACTTGAAAAGTGCTTCTATACATTGTTATACATATGTGTTTGTAAATTTACAATCCATTTTCCCTTCCCTACCTAACAAGATTCCCTTTGTAACAAAATCAACAAAAAATGATGCATTGAATATATCTCAGTGTATGTGTAACGTCCCATACCCATAGGATCCTACTTCTAAAATGAAGGAGGGGAGAGGAAGTTTACTTTCTCAATTCTTCTCCAAAGTCAGATTTGGTCATTATAATCACACAGTATATTTTAACCTTATTGTTCTTTCTACCTACATAACAGGTTGTATTTGTTCAGTAAAATCCAACTCTTTAGGACCCTATGTGTGCTTTTCTAGGCAAAGATATTGGAGTGGTTTGCCATTTCCTTTTTCAGTGATTAAGGCAAACAGAGGTTTTGAATTCAGGTCTTCCTGACTCCAGGCCCAGCACTCAATTTAGCAGGCCACCTGAGCAACCTAAGTTCTTCTATATATCATAGTGATATGTTGTTTTACTGGTTCTACTTATTTCTCTGTATTAATTCATAAAAAACTTTGTTATCTCTCTCCAAATTATTTTTATTTATGATTTATTATGGAACATTACATATGGAACAAATAGTTAAGTTATTCATCAATCAGTGAGCACCTGGATAGCCTCTTTCTGGCCCTGCCTCCTTCTTTTGTTTTTCCTACAGTCAACTATGTGAGGCAGTAGACCAAATTCTGGACGTAGAATCAGAAAGATTTGAATTTAAATATGGTCCCAGACACTTAGTAGGTCTTGATCCTTAGGTAAGACAATCTATCTGCCTCAGATTTTTCAACTGTAAAATTGGGACAATAACAATATCTATCTTACAGAGTTGTTAACTCAAATACAATATTTATAATGTATTTAACTTAGCCAAATACCTAGTAGATAATAGGCACTAAATAAATAATTGTTCTTTTCCTTCCATTCCTCCTATTAGGAGAAGTAGTGATTAGGAAAGTACTGCCACTAATATCTACAAACATTAAGCTTTTCTCCTATCTTTTATCTCTTTGAGGAATATATCATGTAGCATTATCACTGAGCCAAAGGATATATATAATATTGTGAGTAAAATTCCAACTTAGGTTTTCCTGAATTTATTGGACCAATTGATAGCTCTTCCAAACATGGCTTAATGCATGTTTTCTCACAGTCTCGGCAACATTAAATGTTTTGTCTTTAAATTAACTTGTTGCTAAGAAAAAAAAAACATACATATGTGAATTATTACCATCTATGAAACAAATTATCCTCACACTAAAAATATCATAAATAGCAACCATATTTTTCTTCCATAACGTTAGGATAGTGTTGAAGTATTCCTGGTACTTGTCATCTTCTCACAGGGGATTTTGCTAAATGAAATAAAAATAATTTTGTCAACGAGAACATGGTGCCATCAGAAGGTTAAGGAAATTTCCCAAAGGCAGTTTGGATGAAAGGATGAAAAGAGGATGAAAGTCAGCCAAACTAAAAATATCTTTAGCCTCCCCATCTAATTTTCTTCCCACTAGACACCTCTGAAAAAAACTGCCATCACAACATTTCAACATCTTTTTAAAATACATGCATAGAAATTTGCTTTACCATATGTGGTATAAGCTACTCTTTCTTGAACAGGGATTTTGTTGTAGGACAACCACACATTTCACTGGCCCTGAAAATAGGCAATCATGTTTTTCATAAATACCAGCACCACAAGTGGATACCAGGAACACTGGAATTTGCACAGCTAATTTCATAAAAGGCTCCCAGAATGAAAAACATTTTGTATCGTTCCTGAACTGATGGAACCACTGGCAAATATGCACTGGACAATAATTTGGGTTTGGAGTAACTTATTTTATTCTTTAAAACTACTGCTTTATTGAGTTTTCAGCTTGTAACTAAACTTTTCTCAGATTTCTGTGACCAGTGTGCTTAAATATTGAGTTGATGTCAATATCTTAGTCTGTCCAGAAGAGAAATTCCCACAGGGTCTAGATAGGAGTTACCCTGCCTCAGATACAAATATCACAGGGGCAAAAGTATAAAAGCTACTCTATGAAATATAGCTATGACTAGAAGCTATATGTATTATACTTGGTATGGGAGTTTTTCCACACAAATACCTTCTCTGTATTTCCACCAGCTGCATCAAACAAATTCATGATTAGGCACAAAGCATAGATAGCAATATCTTTTGAACAAAAATGAACTTTGAAAATATGCATGTGTGTGTATGCACACACATATGTCCCCTTAATAAGTCACATAAAAAAAAAAGACAATACTAATGCATGTGTGTACACAGAAGTTACATTCTAGACTTGTGACGTATATCCTTCTTCAGCTGAACCTTGCAAACTAACTAATGTGCTACCCAGTGAATGCATTCCCAGTAAGTCACAGGTGTTCAATATATAGACAATATCAGATGTGGTTTTTGAAGGGTGATGACAGTTCTCTTACCATAATATATTTGTTGTCATTTGTGCATCTGTTTTTCATATAGTTTTATTCATGTTGTATTTTGGAAATTTTTAGAAGTAGATTATCCCTATTTTAAAGTTCATTTAGAGGGGAAATTGACAAGATTTAAAAAGATGAACATCTAAAGTCTTTTACAAAAAGAATTTTTAAAGTTCCTTTTTAACTGCCTTTTTCATTCTATATTCAAAATAATTATAATAAAAGAAAATCACTTCCAAATGTGTTATTTATTCTAATATTTTTTCAATATCCCAAGCCTACATTGTTTTATAAACTTAATCATGCTTATATGTGTGTACATTTTTATACATGATGTGAGAGAGAATATGATATACAAAATAAAAAGTTGTCTTCAGAGTCAGGAAGACATGAATTCCAATCATTTATGGGACGCAGACTATGTGGCCCTGCACAACTCACTTTACTTTTCAGTTCCCAGCTATTCTCTAAGAATCTGAGATGAGAGTAGGTGACAGTTTGCATTGGTGAAAGGAATTTATCCAATCATATATGCATATGTAGAGATATGCATATATGCATACATATGCATAGATGTATGCATATATAGTGAATAGATATTAAGAAACACTTTATATGACATATATAGTCATATACATACATATATACATATATATATATATATATATGTATGACTAAAATATTTACTGGTCAGATTCTCCCTCCTCCTAATATGACTACTCTCTAAATAATAATAGATGTCTCAAAACTAGTAAATCACTTACTTATCCTGGAAATTTGGTTTAATAAGTTTGAATTCAAATTTACACATACACACACACAAACTTGGATACAAGGATCAATCCTGACCTTAACTTTTTTTTTAGCCAAATAATCTTCGTTTCTCTAAGGATATGCCTTTTCTTTACTAACAAATCTGTTTATGCATGTATAATCAGTTATGCTTTCTGATAGGTTTTGGTGTGCCAAGAATGATGTTATACTTATCATATCGCACAATTATACTCTTTTTTCCCCTGAAGCAATTGGGGTTAAGTGACTTGTCCAGGGTCACACAGTTAGGAAGTGTTAAGTGTCTAAGGCCAGATTTGAACTAAGGTCCTCCTGACTTCAGGGCTGGTGCTCTATCCACTGTGCCACCCAGCTGTCCTCTACAATTTTACTTTTGAATAAGCAAATTTAATCTTTTAAAATCTACAGGGGCTGCTCAAGTAAAACATAAATTTCAAAATAACAACAAAAACTCCAAATGATAAATTACTTCAGTTAAATGAAGGCCTTATATTTTTACAGTTAATCCTTCAATTCAGCATAAAGTATGATGAGGCAAAAATATGGTTATGAGATACAATATCTTTGATAAAGATGCTATAGCACTGATTATAGTTACAGGCATTTCTAATCTTTATACCATTCCTGAAAATAAGTGGGTATTGTTAGATAAGGTTAAGTGACTCATTCCAAATCACAGAGTGCTGATTCCAGATTTTAACCTTTCTAGCTTCTAAAATGACACCTTGTCTAATAGGCCAAATCCTGCTCTAAACTATACCATCATTTTAATGATTTTTTTATTCAAAATTACTTTCTTTTGTTTTTGTCAAGAAACTGAGCAAAAACTATACTTTTATTTCTGAAGGTTTGTTTCTATTAGAATATTACAGAGATTTATTAAAGTTGTTCATACAAGTTTGAACCTGAAGCTCTTTTTAACTGGCCCCTTCCAGTATTCCAATTTTCTCCCCTCTGTGAACCCAGAGAGTTCTGTTTTTCACATAGGAGATTCCATCTCTCAGTGCTTTTGTCATTGTAGGAATTATATCTCAGGTCTAAATATTATTCCTCCTCATTTATATCTCCTAGTTTTCACCAGCATTCTTTAAGTTACAATTCAAGATTCACCTTCTGCAGAAACTTTTTTCTGGTTCCATGTTGCAATATCTTTGCCAAGAAAACCCCACATGAGGTCCCAATTGGGCATGACTGGAAAACAACTAAAAATACAATCTCCATTTTGCAACCATTCAACATTGTAGGAAAATATCAAAAGCTATGTCGGATAATGTCACTATCACCAACTCAGTGCTCAGTCTTTCAGAAATTATTCAGGTTGACTCTTGAAAACACAATTATGCTGGGCCCAAACTCCAGGATTTTCAGCTTAGAAGAACCTATCTGTACATGGACTCCACTTCTTAGTAAAGCAATTGGGGGGAGGGGGGAATTTAGTAGAGGGTCATTACTAGCAAAGTACATGAATAGATGCTGTTTCTTAAATATTCTTTAAACTTTACAGTATAGCTATCTCACTTTTGTTTGCAATTTAAAGAATTGCTATAGTCTTCATCAGGACTATATATTAAAATAATAATAAAGAAGCCTACCACTCCCTCCTTAAAACTGAATATTGCTGTGATGGAACATAATTAAAACATAGCTTATAGCTGTGTTGTATCTGACCATCACTGTTGGCAATTGGTAGTATGATGAACTTGGAGTTAGAAAAACCTGGATTCACTTCCCTCTTCTAAACTTTGTACTTGCATAATGATTGGCAATTGATGTCATTCTTCTCAATTTTAGTTTCCTCATTTGTAAAATGGGTAATTGTAGCAAGTACTTCACTTACTGCAGGGTTTCCATAGAATAACATAAGTAAATAGTACAAGTTAAGCACTTTGAAAACTTCAAATTGCTATATAAATGTTAGCTGTCATTTATTTTTTTTTTTTAATTTGGATCTGAGATTTCATCAAAGTAGGGAAATCCTGATATGGACATTTTCCTCATGTATGTATACAGGTTTTTCTTTAAGTCAAAGTCTATGTGAGATACTGACAGATTATGTGACTGCCCACAGACACAGACACATACACAGACACATACACACACACACACACACACACACACACACACACAACACATACATATGCTCAAAATAAAGTTATATTTTCCTTCCAAAATAGGATGAAAAAATACTTTTTTACTCTTTAGAAACTAGAATAAAAGCAAAGGATTTTTGTAAAAATAATGATGATATATTTTTTTTTTGTTTTGTCTTTTACATTTAAAAGTCTATGAATAACTTAGAAGTCTGGGATTGGGAAAGAGCTGATATTCTAGTTTCCCTTAATGCATGAAAATGATAGGTAGGGAACACTTAATATGTTTAGAAATGTTTAGAAAAAGCAGACAGGGACTGGCTGGAAGTGATTTAATGATTTATAAGATTAAAGTAATCCAAAGAGTTTAATAATATGAATTGGGGACTGGAATACAGTAATAATGTGTTTGATCTTGCTCAGATGTTCTTTCTTGTAGCTGAAGCTCTGCCTTGACATTAAATCATTTTCAGCCCTTCCATTTTTAAATCAGGAAGCCTTGGTTATCAAACAATTTTCTTCAGATTCCTTTTGTGTGGGCTTTAAGCTTTAGCAGCCCCTTAACTATACATCATCAAAATCTTAATGGAATCACTGTACTCACCAACTAGCTTCACTTCACCTTTATCATTGCAGCAAAATGGAAACAATTCAAATAAATATTTTCCATACATGTTTGGAATAAAATAGTTTTGTGCTCTTCTTTCTATAAACATATCTATTTATGGCTTCCTAATGAATAAGAGGAATGTGAGGGTGAGTGCATCCAGTAGAAGTAAATGGACTACTGTTAGTAACAAAGAGTAGAAGCAGAATTTTTTGTGTTGCACTTTCATTGAGTACACAAAGAAAACATATTTTTGAAATGGTCAAAGGATATGAACAATTTTCAGATTAAGAAATTAGAACCATTTCTAGTCATATGAAAAAGAGCTCTAAATCACATTGATCAGAGAAATGCAAATTAAGACAACTATAGTATTTTTACTATATCCTCTCAGATTGGCTAAGATGACAGGAAAAGATAATGATGAATGTTGGAGGGGATGTGGGAAAACTGGGACACTGATACATTGTTGATGGACTTGTGAAATGATCTAACCATACTAGAAAATAATCTGAAACTATGCCCAAAGGGTTATCAAACTGTGCATACCCTTTGATCCAGCAGTGCTACTACTGGGTTTAAATTCCAAAGAGATCTTAAAGGAGAGAAAGGGACCATGTGCAAAAATGTTTGTGGCAACCCCTAAATAAATAAAAGTAGTGACAAGAGACTGGAAACTGAGTGTATGCCCAACAGTTGGAGAATGGCTGAATAAGTTATGGTATATTAATGTTATGGAATATTATTGTTCTATAAGAAACTATCAGCAGAATGATTTCAGAGAGGCCTGGAGAGATTTACAGGAACTGATGCTAAGTGAAATGAGCAGAACCAGGAGATTATTGTACATGGTAACAAGATTATATGATGATCAGTTCTGATGGACTTGGCTCTTTTCAACAATGAGATAGTTCAGATGAGTTCCAGTGATCTTGTGATGAAGAAAGCCATTTACACACATAGAGAAGACTGTGGGAACTGAATGTGGATCACAATATAACATTTTCACTCTTTTTGTCATTATTTCCTTGCATTTTATTTTCTTTCTCATTTTTTCCCTTTTTGATTTTATTTTTCTTGTGCAGCAAGATAATTGTATAAATATGAATGCATATATTGGATTTAACATATATTTTTGCTATGTTTCACATATATTGAATTACTTGCCATCTAGGGAAGGAGGTGGGGGAAGGAGGGGAATTGGAACACAAGATTATGCAGGGGTTAGTATTCAAAAATTATCCATGCATATGTTTTGAAAATAAAAAGCTTCAATAAAAAAAGGAAAAAAAAACAAAATATATTTCTGTGTATATACAAATAAAGATATATAATTATAAAAATAGACATATGGATATCTGTATTTAGGTCAGATATGTGTGTGTGTGTATATAGAGATGCCCATACAGATATTTATATCCATTTATGATTGTTAAGATATACATATGTAAATAAATATTTTCCTTAAATTATATATATAGAGCCATACTTATAGGCATGTATTAATATAGGCACATATATATACATGCATATATAAAGTATATTACATATACTGTATACAATATTGCTCTCTTTACATATATGTCATATATAATATATAACACATACACAAAGGCATATGCATATTATGTGTATATTAATATATATATATATATTTATATCTGTGTATATACATTTTTTTATCTTTAAACTTAAAAAAGGTAAAAAAAAAAAAAAAAAACTACCCTAGGAGGTGCTTTGCCTATCATGATGGTTAACTCTGAAGGAAGCAGGCTATCAGAAATGAGTGTGCAGTCTCTCGGGCTGTCATTCACATGGACAATACACTCATTGTCTTGGCTGGGAGCCATTGTTTTACCTTATGCAAAAGGTCTGGTTATCTTCAACTTGTCAACTAGCTTACATTGTGAGAGATGCTTAGCACCTGGACATCTAATGAAGCTTACTGTAGTATCAAGGCAAAATAGTGATTATCTTACAGGTTCTGGGATTAATTGCTCTGCCGGGACAACTCACATCTCTGATAAGGTTTTAGCTATTTTTCTTAAAAAACATTAAAGATTCTCTATTTCTTTAAAGATTGGGTTCTTTGAAAATGGTCTGCATATTAGCTTCCTCACTATTTCAAGCTATCTGTGATTCAAAATTAAATGAAAAAGAAACTGTCGGCCTTAAATTTATAGCATAAATCTGTAGTTCATTTGTAACAAATAACTAATCTTTTTACGATCTTATGTTCCATTTTTTGGTAACAGTACCCTTTTCTCATTCATTTGGTCCCAAACACAAAAGGTATGTTCCTTATTTCGATTTGGCAGTTGGGTCATCTTCCCTAGTGATTTGGAAAAGATTAATAGACCTGAGGGCTGACAGATGGTTAAAGTTTTTGGACAAATTTCTCATTGGAGTTCTCAACAATACACATTATTTAATTCACTACCTTAAATGCTAAAATTCATTTATCAATGGGAACAATCATAACATTCATAAAAAAATCATCATAGTGAATTTTGTTATGTAATTTTGTTCCCCCTCTAAGAATACCACATGCACTATCTTATTTGGGCAAAAAATAAAAATTAAAAATTAAAAAAATTAAAATTAAAAAAAAAAACTCAGAGTTACTTCATTCGTAAATCTTTCCATAGGTCGCATCCTCTTCCCTCCCAATCTCTTTATTTTTTTAAGATCCATTTTTTTTCTTTTAATCTGATTTTTAGTTAAAACTTGTTGATGGCTTCTGCTTTGATATTATAAACATCTATAGATTATTCCCACTACATGATAGATTTCTTGTAACAAAATAAAATGAATAATATAGTGAATTAATCTGAAAGCACATGTAATATACTCCCTTTAGCACATCCCAATACCCACTTTAAAAATAATACAAAACAAAAACAAACAAAAAACAACAAAAATCCATTGTTTTCTCCCTCTCATTTGCCACCTTGTGAAGAAAAGAAACAAAGAAAAACATATGTGTAGTCATGTAAAAAGGAAAATTCTTTATTGACTATACACGTCTCATTTGGCATCCTTAATGGATTACTTTTTTTTTTTCAATTTATTAAAAAAAAAAAAACAGAATAAGAAAAAAGAAAAACAGAAAAGGAATACAAAAGAAAATGAAACAAAACAAAATATAACTTTGTCATGTTTCCAGCAGAACATCAGAGAGGATTCAAAATGCACAACAAATACCAGTTGAAGAAAGTATATATATTTGGATAAGAAATTATATTCATGAGTTTCCATCTTTTCTTTTCTTCCTTATAAATTGTTCATTTGTCCTCTGCTGCTCATCTTTTTACTTTATTCTCCCCCCCCCCCTTCATTTCCCGTACTATCCCCAAGGAGATATTTATATGAACATATATATATATATATATACACATATTTTTACATATATGTAGATATATATCTATATCTATATATATATACACGCATATATCTATACACACATATATCAACCAAACTTACATCCACACATATCCCTACTGACCCTTTACTTTAATTCTGCTCCTAACTTGTTTTATTATTACTTAACTTCCCCCTACCAGTGGACCCCTCCCTTGTCTTCTTCCCACATCCTTTGCTTTCTTTTCTGCCCATCCCTTCCACCTTATTTCTTTATAGATTTTGTTTGAAAGGTGCTATACCCATCATTTTATATATACATATATATATGTATATGTATATATACAGTACTGCCTATTTAATCTATTTCTATTTTAAGATTTTATTTTTTTTCAGGTATTATAAGGTTTTCAGAACTAGGAGCCTTCCTTCCACATCTGATTCCTCTGTGTCTATTCTTCCTCTGCACCTCATTTGTATGACACAATTGCTATTTTTACCTTAACTCTGCCCTAGTCTTTGTTTTGAGCTGCCCTATTGGTGATGGCACCTTAAATATATGCTATACAGTTCCCATGTTCAAAAAAAAAGCAAAAACATAAACATAAACCATTTGCTTTTATGTTTAAATTTTCTATTATGTTAAAATTTGTTAATTTTATGTTAAATTTTATATGTTAAATTTTCTATTAAGTTGGGGTTTGGTTGATAGAAAGTCCTGAAAATATGCTAATTCATTGGATGTCCATTTTTTCTCATTCAATATTATAGATAATTTTGCTGAATATGTTATTTTTGGCTGCAGACTAAATTCTTTTGATTGTAGATAAAAATGATTCCAGGATTACAGTCTTTTATTGCTGCTGCTGATAAAATATATACAATTCTAATTGTAGATCCAATATATTTGAATTGGTTCTTTCTTGTTTCTTGCAATATCTTCTTTTTGATCTAGGGGGTTTGAAATTTGACAATAATGTTCTTGTGTGTTTTCCACAAAGCATCTCATCAAGATGAAGATGGATGGATCTTTTTTTTTCTATTTCTATTTTCCCTTCCTGTTCTATCACTCCAGGACAATATTCTTGGAATATTTCTTGCATTATTATGTCAAGGTTAATTGGATTATTTCCTGCATGATTATGTCAAGGTCCTTTTTTGGTCACAACTTTCAGGAAGTCCAATCATTCTTAGATTTTCTCCCTTTGATCTGTTCTCCAGATTTCTCATTTTTCTTATAAGATGTTTCACATGCAGTTCTAATTGTTCATTCCTCAGAATGTTTTGTTATTTTTTGGTCTCTCATAGCTTCACTGGCTTCCCCTAGCCCAAATCTAATTTTCAAAGAGTTATTTTAGTCTTTGATTCTCTGTATCTCTTTTTCTAATTGGTAACTTTTTTTTTTCATAATCTTTTTGCC
The DNA here is from genome assembly GCF_902635505.1 of Sarcophilus harrisii. Lineage (NCBI taxonomy): Eukaryota > Metazoa > Chordata > Mammalia > Dasyuromorphia > Dasyuridae > Sarcophilus > Sarcophilus harrisii. The sequence continues at coordinate 136,853,922 of NC_045430.1, read as the reverse complement.
TTTTTTTAAAAAATGTTTGTTTTTTTTTAGCTTTTTCTCAATGTTTCTCATTTGTTTTTTAATTTTTTTTTTTGAGATTTATAAATTCTCTTTGAGCACAGAGTCATTTCACATTACTCTTTGGGGTAGAAGGTTTTGTTTTTGTTTTGTTTCGTTTTGTTTTTGTTTTTTTACTTCAGTGTCCTCCTCTGAAGATGAAACCACAGTTTATTCAGCCACTAGTCAATTGATTATCACTCTCTTTTAGTTGCTTTTTTTTTTACTAGCACAAAAACAGCAGTTTTAAATATTCTCAAACATAAAAGACCTTTTCCTATTTCACTGATCTCTTACTTATTTGATGTTTGCATTAAGCTGGGGTTTGGATTGTCCAGAAATCCCTGGGAAGCTGAGGCATTTCTGTGACTATAACAAGAAGACACAGAATTATGACTTGACAAACTCTTGCATTGCCTGTTTTCTTTTCTTTCTGTTTGACCCAAGGATCTCATGAAATTCTGCAGTTACAGCCTGAGAATGCTTCACAGTTGGAGCTGATCGTAGCCCAGATAGGCCACTTTCACTGGAGATGTAACAATGGACTATCCCAACAAAGCTAAAACAAAAATTCATTACTTTCTCTGTTCTTCTCCAAGAAAATTCCCTAAAAGTTATGAATAGTGAATGTGGATATGGACAAGAAGTGAATGAATTCGAATTCTCAAAGGAAAGAATCTAATTTAAAACAACAAAGAAGGGGAAGTGAGCAAGAATGTATGCAGTGTCTACTATATGTTAACAACTATACTAAACACTTCACTAATATCATCTCAATTCACCTTCAAAGTAATCCTACAAATAGATATTATGATCCCCATTTAAAGTTGAGAAAATGGAGACATCCTGAGAGGTTCACTGACTTGCCTCATGCTATCCAACTAGTATACATCTAAACATTTTGAACTAAGTCTTTTTAACTTCAAGGACAAGATTCTATCCATTGCAGTACTTAAATCACAAATAAAGGAATCAGAGAAAAAAAGTTAAAATTTGAAAAGTAGGAAAGAGGGATGTGGCAGAGTAAGAAAGTCTGAACTCATGAAAGTCATACAAGTTACAAACAAAGGCCCCACTTTTAAGCAAGAACTTGCATCCCTTGGACAAAGCTCAAAGTTCATTCCCTCTGTTATTTCAACAATTCCAATCTTGTTGGTTCCTCTAATACAATTCAATCTTAGCAGTAGCTTCATGTGTTCCTAGCAGGTCAGAGCCTCCAATTGGCCAGGGACGCCCCAAGGTAGACAAAGGAGTTTGAGGAGTTCCAAGTATGGATAAATTTTCCAATCTTAGGGAATCCTCCTACTGCTAGTCATCACCAATGGAGACTGTTTAAAAGGAGAGGAAACAAATGCTGCCAGAAGCATGGGAAGAGGTTTAGAGCTTTGTGTATTGCTTTAGAAGCAACCTTAAGCCTGCCAAGAATACCATAAAGCATGGTTTTTCAACTTGGAAAAGTCTCCTTAAAAGTGAATTAACATCACTGGCATAGAATAGAGGTTTGCAAAAGAAAACTCTCTCTAAAAAAAACTTGAAAAGATTTTATCTTATTTTTGAATAATTTAAGCTGCAAATTTTAAAAATGACATATTTTAAATACGTTTATATCTCCACTATTTCTCATAGCTTGTTTATCTAACAATTGCAAAAACAGAATATTAACATGAACAATTCTGTCTCCACATGTCAATTTTATAATTTTTAAAAATCCTTACAATTACTTCCTTTTGGACTTTTGATAATTGCATTATTATTCTGTCTCCCATACATGCCAAAATATTTATTTACTTAGAATTTCAAGAGTACTCATTTCTGAAAGTAATTCTCTTTCCACTGTTTCTAAAAAAAATGACACTGTTTTATATGTAAATATTCTTTTGTTGTTCTACTTTGTATATAAAAATGTTCCCTTTTCTTTGGAGGAGGGGGTTCCTTTTATTTCCTAAATAAATTAAACGATGTATGAACTTGTTATTAAAATGTGTTCAGGGGCATAAAATAAATGAATTTCTCTACAGTCATTCAGAAAAATATTTATTAAGTACAAAATATTTATTAAGTGCTTAGTATATGGTAATAATTAAAGATTAAAAAAAAAACCTTTCAATCCTTGCCTTTAAAAAATTTTTAGTCTATTGAAGTCATATTGCAACCATTTTGTCATCATTAAATTCCCTATCTGCACGTATTTGAGATCAACTTTTAATTATTAATTTTTAATTCACAAAACTTCCTAATATGATACTATATAGCCTATTAGGGACATTATCCAAATCACTTGCTTAATTTTGCCTGAATATATAATTCAAATAATATAATCGCACTTCATTCCACAATGTAAAAATTTGATATTGGATACTATCCAAACCATATCCAAACCTTGGAGCTTCATTTACATTACATAGTTCCTAGTACTTCATTTTATGAGCAGCAAAGGACATTTCTGACCCTCCTCTAAGACATTTAAATAAATGATAAATTGATTCTCATCTGTCTACTTCTTAGCAATTTCCACTTGGCAAACTATCCATTTTAAAAATGTGAACCATTTAGCATATTCCCAATAATATCTACTTTCATAACTTACCCTGTTAACCTCTCTTTACCTACAAGGTTTGGAGTTCCAAGAATTCCCCAAAATCATTTAAGAAAAAAAAATGATAATGTCATGTGATATACACTAAATTTGTTGCAAATTAAATCTTTAGATGTGAAAGGAGACCAAAGGAGCTATTTAATCATCCTTGTGCTAAAGCATTTTCCCCAGTACTTTGGGCATGGATCTACATTTCTTTTCTACTCCTGCCATTGCAAATATTTTTGTTCCAAACACACCCACATTGGAGAATTATTACCTCTAAAACCCATCTCTGTATTCTCCACTGGAATTTGCAAATTGGCCATCAAGCCAGCCCATTCACTGAGTAAGCAATGTCTCTGAGAGTTTTATTGACACAACATCATTCTCATTAAAACTTAGGTTCTGGTTACTTTCATAAACTCTTCTAGTAATTGAATTCTGCCTACCGAACACTCAAATTCCCTTCTACATAACATGAACATCTAGTCTACCATCCATTCAGCTGCATTCTCAATCCTTGATACATAAAATTTTTGCCCTGGGCAAATAACTCCATCTCTTATCTTATAATAAAATGTATATTTATTTAGAAATTGAAAATTTGAAAGAATTTCCTTAAAATTACCCTGAATAGCATGGTTCTATATCAATATACCACAAAATGGACCATATAATACTCTTTCCAATATATTTATAGTCATCATGTATGACAAAATTAAGGAGTTGTAGAATAATATTTTTGGAACTCTTTAATTCATCATTTTTTGCAAATAGTACTGAACTTATTGTTCCAATTTGATAAATGAAGAAATAAATCAAGAATTAGAGTATTTGAGTGACTTAATTAAATAAATTTAATTGAAAGTTCCATAGCTAGTAAATAGCAGAGTAAAAATATGAAGTCAAGTCTCTGATTTTTTTTTTTATCTGAAGCCTAATGTTCTTCAAGAATACCATTGTCTCTCACCTTTCTCTACATCAAGGGATGCTGTTGCTTCTGAAGATAACATGCAGTAAGGTTGTAAAGGACTCCAAATGATAATTATAGGATATATTTATATATATATATATATATACACATATATATTTCATCCTAAATTCATTAAGTAGCCACTAGAGTTTATTGAGTAGGGAAATAGCATGGTTAATGCTTTGGGGAAATTATTTTTACAGTTATGTGGAAGATTAGGGTTGGGAAATTCTTGAAGCTAGAAAACATAACAGAAACTTGGTCTAGGTAAATAGTAATGATGATATAAACTATGGAAGTAGTTGTAAGAGTGGAACGGGTATAAAAAGTAGACGTTGTGAAGGTAAGAACAACAATAAGTGAAGAATTGAGAAAGACATTAAGGTTGTGAACCTGACTACCTGGAAAGATAGTGGTACTTTCATCAGAAATAGGAAACTGAAAAAAAGAGTAAGTTTAGGAAGAAGTCAGTTGGGTTTTGGACATTTTTAGTTTGAGAAGCCTGCAGACCACTAAATCCAAAATAGACCATGAATATTGTGATTTGTAATTTTAACTAAAGGGAAAGAGTAGAGTGGAATATAAGAATTAAACGAATGGCTGCTTAAGAGATTACTAAGAGAGATAGAGTTGAAAGATAAGACTCTATAAGACACAACCTTTGAATACACCTGAGATTTAAAGCAAGAACTAGATAAGGAACAGCAAAGAATGAGAAGAAACAATCAGACTGGTAAGAGAAGGAAGAGATAGAAATGTCATGAACATCCAGACAGCAGAGAGAATCTAGGAGGAAAAGGTGGTCAGCAAAATCAATTGTTACACAAAGATCAAAATAATAATGAGTATTTAAAAGCATTGATAAGAATATGATAAAAAATCTCTTCTGAGAGCAAGAAGTGCTTGGGGGGAAATAAAAAGATTACCTTCCTGCAATGAAGTTGTAATTGAGCTTTAAATGATTTTGTGACCATATCCACTACTGGAAAATAACATATGAGTAGGATTCAAAGAGTTATATGAAAAGAATAATCCAAAGTTGGGATTTAGCAATGTGTGATTAGTTGGAAAGCAAGAAAAAGCATCCAAGTGGTTAAGGGAAAGGGCCAAGATTTAGAAGGAAAGAAATTAGTTTGAATTAGAGAATAAGAGTTAAGAGTTAGAGGAGATACCCTGGAAAGACATGAGGCATGGAGAAATTGGAGATCATTGTCAGAACAAAGAATGGAGTTAGAAGAAAAAAGGTGGGGTAGCAAATAGACTTGAGCCAAATATTTCAAGGGATCAACCTTTACACAGTTGTTAATAGAAGTAACAAAATAGATTCTCTCTTGTAGTATTGAAAAATATTTCTGAAAAAGAACAGAATATAACTTGTGGCAGCTGGAATGAGAACAGAGTCAGAAAAACAGTTAATAAAAGTATTTAATGAACTGAAAAACAAAACAAAACAGAGGAAAGCCAATGCCTTGAGGAAGAATGTTATTCCCAGTCATGATTATTCTCTAGCTTTCCTATAGAGATTAACAGTAAAATTTAAACTTCAAATATGACACAAGCATGGGGAGAAAAGTGGAAGGGAGTAAAGACCCCAGCTTTTGGGATAAGAATTCACTATTTGACAAAACTGCTGGGAAAATTGGAAATTAGTATGGCAGAAACTAGGCATTGACCCACACTTAACACCGTACACCAAGATAAGGTCAAAATGGATTCATGATCTAGGCATAAAGAATGAGATTATAAATAAATTAGAAGGACATGGGATAGTTTACCTCTTATAACTGTGGAGGAGGAAGGAATTTATGGCCAGAGAAGAACTAGAGATCATTATTGATCACAAAATAGAAAATTTTGATTATATCAAATTTAAAAGCTTTTGTACAAACAAAATTAATGCAGACAAGATTAGAAGGGAAATTATAAACTGGGAAAACATTTTTACAGTCAAAAGTTCTGACAAAGGCCTCATTTCCAAAATATATAGAGAATTGACTCTAATTTATAAGAAATCAAGCCATTCTCCAATTGATAAATGGTCAAAGGATATGAACAGACAATTTTCAGACAAAGAAAGTAAAGCTATTTCTAGCCATGTGAAAAGATGCTCCAAATCATTATCAATCAGAAAAATGCAAATTAAGACACTCTGAGATACAGCACTACACACCTGTCAGATTGGTTAGGATCACAGGAAAAGATAGTGATGAAAGTTGGAGGGGATGTGGGAAAACTGGGATGCTGATACATTGTTGATGGACTTGCAAACACATCCAGCCATTCTGGAGAGCAATTTAGAACTATGCTCAAAGAGTTATCATATTATGCATACCCTTTGATCCAGCAATGTTACTACTGGGCTTATATCCCAAAGAGATCTTAAAAAAAAAGAAAGGGACTTGTATGTGCAAGAATGTTTGTTGCAGCCCTCTTTGTAGTGGCCAGAAACTGGAAATTGAATGGATGCCCATCAATTGGAGAATGGCTGAATAAGTTGTAGTATATGAACGTTATGGAATATTATTGTTCTGTAAGAAATAACCAGTAGGTAGATTTCAGAAAGGGCTGGAGAGACTTACATGAACTGATGCTGAGTGAAATGGGCAGGACCAGTAGATCATTATATACTTCAACAAAACTATATAATGATCAGTTCTGATGAACATGGCTCTCTTCAATAATGAGATGAACTAAATCAGTTCCATTGTTCAATAATGAAGAGAACCAGCTACACTCAGCGAAAGAACTATGGGTAATGAGTATGAACCACAGCATAGTATTTCTACTCCCTTTGTTTTTGTCTGCTTGCATTTTTGATTTCCTTCTCAGGTTATTTTTACCTTATTTCTAAGTCTGATTTTTCTTGTGCAGCAAAATAACTGTATAAATATGTATACATATATTGTATTTAACATATACTTTAACATATTTAACATGTATTGGTCTACCTGCCATCTAGGGGAGGGGGTAGGGGGAAGGAGGGGAAACATTGGAACAAAAGGTTTTGCAAGGTTCAATGCTGAAAAATTACCCATGCATATATCTTCTAAATAAAAAGCTGTAATAAAAAAATAATAAATTAAAAAAAAAGAAAAGTGGAAGGGAGTGACATCATGCCTTTATACCTTGTCATGTCTTCATCTTTAGGACTTCTCACAGAAAGCAACAAAAACTATCATGGGTGCAAAAAAAAAAAAAGACAATACTTATGAGACAAACTTCAAATCAGATTTTGTCTTTGCTTATAGCTATGAACTAGGGAATCTTTATTTGGCCCACAGAATAAAAAATGTCTATAAGGACAATTCTCAATTCTAAATATGAATCATTTATGAAAGTATGTATTATATACACATACATACACATACATACACACACACACACACACACACACACACACACACAAAATCATACTGGATTCATAGTCAGCAAATAGTCTTGGAAATAGAGCTGTGCTTTAAAGGAAAGAAGAGAAACTTCCTAATGTAGTACTCTACTGTTTCCCTTAGGGTCTAAGACAGAATCAACTGTCAATTGTCTGACCTCACACAAAAAAATTAAGGTAGGAAATATAGTGTAGAAGTACTTGCCTGTTTGTACTAAATATAGAGGTATTAATATCAAGGAGAAAAAGACTCTGCTGTATCTCTACTACCATAAAGGGCTAGGGAAGAAATGGAGGAATATGAGTATATAATCAGAAAAAAAAAAAGAATTTTGAAAGTTCTTAGAATGGGAGTTGAACTGCTGTAGGTCATGACAATATATAGAGTACAACCGGTGTTGTGAATAATTGAGTAGGAATGGAGGATTAGGAACTAGAGATTGAATAGGTTTAGAAACTAGGAAATTAGGGTGTTTTAAAAAACACTATGAACAAAGATGTCTTCTTAGTAGGAAGCCAAAATTTGTAGTGGACTGAAAAACTCTGAGTCAGGTGTTCCATCTCTTAAGAAATGGGAAAGAATGAATGGGGGCTGATATTGATTAATTACCAAGATCTGATAAATCTGTATTAAAAAAAAATAAAACTTCAGAAGTTATTGAAAGAAGGCAAAAGTATAGATTTCCCCCAGGACCAATGAGTTGGAACTTCTGAAAGAAGAATAAAACTTATTGGAAAGAATTACCAAGGATGTAGTATCATCTGGGAAAAGTCAAGACTTAGAAATTACTGACTTAAGAATTATACTCAATTAACTGAAAAAAACAATATTTACTAAGCATCTATTATGTTCCTCAAACTAAGGGATACAAAAAAGAGGCAGAACACACTCCCTGTCCACAAAGAATTTATAATCTAATGGGGAAAAACACATTATACAAAGCAAGCTATATACAGGATAAATAGGAAACAATTAAGAGGAAAGACACTAGAACTGAGAATAATTAGAAAAGGCTTCCTATAAAATATGGGATTTTATTTGGAACTTAAAGTCATAGAACCGTTAATCATAGCAGAGAATGGAGAGTATTCTAGGTAGAAGAAATAGAAGTGCCCTGGAAATAACACTTTATCAATACCCACAATCCCGGGGATGTCTTCTGATTGGAGGATGAAAACCTCCCAGAATCTACATTTAAGGAGGGCACCTAGGCCAATCATATATTCATTGCTGACCAGTTGTAGTTCAATTTTCTTCCACAAAGCCTTTTAGTTTTTCTTCCCAACCACCCATTTCAATTTCCTTTTGTGAATTTTGTATTATTGTTCAGTCATTCAGTCATATCTGACTCTTCGTGACCTCATTTCTATGACATGCTAAGCTTTTCTATCTTTCACTAGCTTTCAAAGTCTGTCCAAGTTCATGTTCATTATTTTCCCCATGATACTATCTATTCATCTCATCCCCTGCCATTCCTTTCCTTTTGCCTTCAATCTTTCCCAACATCAGGATCTTTTCCAATGAATCCTCTCTTCTCCTCATATTGCCAAAATATTTAAGCTTTAGTTTCGGTATTTGATCTTTCAGTGAAAATTTAATTTAATTATTAATTTAAGTATTGACTTAAAGGATCCCCAAAAGCTTTCTATAGCACAATTCAAAAGCATAAGTTCTGTGATGTTCAGTTTTCTACCTAATCCAACTCTCACAACCATATACTGCTACAGGAAACACACACACACACACTCACACACGAATAAAATCTCTTTGATTTCATATGGATCTTTATCAGAAAGGTGATGTCTCTTCTTTTTAGTATGCTGTCCAAATTTGCCATAACTTTTCCTCCAAGGAGCAAGTATCTTTTAATTTTATAGTTGCAGTCACCATCTGTAGTGATCATTGAATTCAAGAATATAAAATCTGTTGAGGTCAGGGACTGTCTTTCTTTTCAAATTTGTTTTGCCAGAAATCAGCACAGTGTCTGATGCACAATAGGTGTTTATTAATTGTTTATTGACTGATTGAAACAGAAAAAAATCTAATTCCTACCCCAGGCACCCTTCCAGTAATTAAACAGAGCTTTAATAAGATGAACATTCATTATTTCCCAGTTAAGTTCTAACTTTTCTGACCTTTTCTCTGGCACTTCCTTTTGCCTAGAATATTCTGCCCATTCTTTCTATCTTCATATCAAGTTTTAGTAATCCTGATGTAAGTTGTGTCCCCTTTAACTTTGGGAGGGAGGAGGCTCTGAAACTGTAAGGGAAGGGTGATTGGGGTCTCAAGTTTTCCCCTGGGAGGGGCACACCCTTTTGTCCATTAGAGAAACTCCCAAGATAAGTCTCTTTTCAATTGGAAATGTAGGCCTGGGGCTTTAGACAACACTGAGTGGCTCAAACTCCCAGTTAAGTCATCTCACTCAGTTGAATTGAGTGGCTCAAACTGTTCCCCAGCCCCCAGCCCAAGGTAAACCCAATATAACCAAGGGTTGGTCAAATCTTACCTTCTCAGAGGTCCTAACAGAATCATACCCACTGCTGCAGATATTTTCTTCTCAGTGTAACCCACCTTTGCTATGTTCCTGGCAGGACCTTGACCACTAAGACGGCTTGTCTTCCTAGCAAACTGGCTTCTTAGTGCAAATAAAGTGCTACAAACCTCATGCCTGTATTCATTGCCAATGATCCCCATTGCTATTAGGGGGATCTCTTTATCTCAATTCTCTCGCCTCATCATTTGCTCCTCCTCAATCCTATTTATTCTTCAAGGTGCAGACCAAATGCCACCCCTTTTAATGTCTTTCTTGATCTTGTCTACTAAAAATAAACTTTGTTCCTCTTAACTTCCTCTTACCTCCTTTTTTCCCCTTATGGCATTTCCCACAATTTATTTTCACTAGTAAATTGTAAACTCCTTGAGGGCAGGGACAATGTCTTTTTCCCCGCCCCCTTAATCACAAAACACTTATAGATTCTTGCTATATAGATACATAAATGTTCAATAACTATTTATTGAATCATGTGTAAGTATTCACATTTTACCTTACAACAAAACAAGTTTTTATCATTCTATAAAAGTGAAATAATATTGAACTCATATTCTGCTAGAATTAGGAGAGACCTTGGGATTTATAGTGTTTAGAGTTGAAATGGACCAAAACAATATCTACTTTAGCTCTTTCATTTTACAATTTAAAAAAACTGAGTATCTTAGAGGTTAATTAACTTGCTTAAATCATATAGCTAGTAAACAATAGGGAATAGATTTGAACCCTGGTCAAAAAATCCTTTTGAAGCCAGTTTTTTAATTTAAAAAGTTAGTACTTTTCCAACTAGAAACACTACCTTTTTTTGCATGAAACATCATGCTGAATGAGTTATTCTTAAATTAATGTGTTATTATTTGATCATTATTATTTTACCTATATCATTATATTATTTTATTTTAGGAGTATCTGTTTTGAGGAATGTTGAAATAAAGGGTCAGAACTGTTCAGAATAATTAGACTCCTTCTTTATTAAACAAGCTGGGAGTTTTGGGTCAATGTGTTCAATTAACATGAATTTCAATTACTGAGGGAAAAAAAAGATTAAGGGATGATAGGATTAACAAATTAAATTTACTAAAATGTATTCAATAGCCAAGTATGAGTGAATACATTCTAAATATTTTAATTCAGTTGCACATATAGATCTGAAATCAGTATTTACAGCAGGGGAAAAAAAGATACTACTACATCTTTTAAAGAATGAGAAAAAAGTTCCCATCAATTTTTCTATTTGAAAGCTGACTCTAATGGAATTCACATAATCCTGGGATGTAAACAAAATTCACAAACCAAGTGACAAATACAAGACCACACAGCTGGGACAGATAGTCTCTTTCAAGGGTTATCTAGAATGATTGTCATTTTCTTTTTTCTGGGAGCATAAGCATGACAATTTTGTCTGGGTTCTACTGAAAACTATCAGATAAATCGCATCAGTAGTAGGTCACTTATAAACATTCCCAGCTACAGAGTCAAACTTTTCACATGCATCTTACTATGTTTAGGAAAAGTCTTGCAGATGGCCCACTTACAAGCTGAAGACCAATACAACATTTCTTCCATGGAAATACTTAGTGCTGTGGGATTATTATTTTTTGATGCATTCCTTGGGGTGGGAAGGGGAAATGCTAGGATTAGAAGAAACACTGTGGGCGGAAGAATCTGTGTCAATTTATAATATATTTTTTCATGTCAAAAAGTTTTTTAAAACATAAGATTAACCAGTAGGCATAATAAAAGCAGCTATGTGAATAACTTTTCTTTCTTTCTTTTTTTTTTTTGTTGAGTCTTTCCTCATGTCTAATCCTGCCCACACGTTTAAAAGCATTGCTTTCAACCTTTCATCTCTTTCTTAGAACTCGGCTTTATAACATAGCTTTTTCAATAGTTTATAATTTGCCCTTTCCCCTTCCCTTTTTACTTCCCTTTTTAAAATCTAAGAAAATAATTTCATGGGAAGGCTGATGGAAGTTAATTTACAATTAAATTGGTTTGGATGAAGAAGGCTTATAGAAAAGCACTTCTTTCTCTTATTCCCTATGTGAGCTATCTTCTTTTTGTAATAGTTTCTAAACGTGACAGACTTCTATGGAGAAAAGGATGATCGACACTTTTCACTAATGTCCACTTGAGCACCAAGATGAAAAAACCAACCATTTCTCCTGAGATACAAACATTCAAGGGAAGAATCTGCAAAATGTTTAGCCAAAGGAATGCCCTTTTCCTTTTGACTTTAATATCCATCTCCACAGTAAAAATAAAAGCAGTTATCCATCTCCACAGTAAAAATAAAAGCAGTTAAAACAAGATTTCATGGGTCTCAATTCCCACAGTTCGTTCCAGGCATCAAATCTGATCACCATTATAAAACATTCTATATGATTGTCCAAACACTAAGAAAGCAGAAAGAAGAAAGGAGGAGGTGGGGGGAGGGGAGCTTTACTCAGTGTGAGATTTAAAAGGTGTAAAGAATAAAGAAAAAAATCGGAAAAAGACATTTTGATGCAAACTGGATAGCATTAAAAGTCAATTATCTCTGATATAAAAAAGGATCCTTCTTTCTTTGGAGCTATTATACATTATCTTTCATTCAGATATACTTATTGGGATGCAAGTTTTCATGTTGTGGAAAAGAAACAATAACTTTCCAGGATGGAAATGGTATAAAGGGAAGAAGAAAACTATTGAGGTACAAATTAGATTATGAGAAAACAAGGAAAGCATAACAATTAATTTTATCTTCTGAAAAAATTGACTGTCGTGAAAAAAAATCATAAAATTAGGCTGTCTTCTAAAAGGTGCATTAAAAATATATTTCTACTTTGAAACAGTGTATCAGTTTTTTTTTTTAAACAAAAAGTCAAGACTGATGTTTGTGATCATAAAATACATTTTTTATAACACAAATAATTTCTTTAAAAATTCAATAAATAAACAAGACATGTTAAAAAAAACAACAACAAAAAAAAAAAAAAACCTTAATATAGATTTGATTGAAAGCCACATACATTTAGGAAGTTCTTAGTAATTATAGTTTTTTACAAAAATTAAAATTTAAGGTACAAGATATTGTTAATATTAGATCATGGAGTTTCCATCAAGAGAATTTCCTTTCTAAAAGGAAGACCAAGAGAAATAGAGGTGTCAGAAACAAACACAATATTGTAAGTGCTGCTTTGTGAAAGTGGTGAATTTTAACATAAGTTAGATTTTTCTTAAATTTTATCTATCATAAATAGTCTGAAATAACAAAAAGAAAGATCATCCCAACTAGAAAATCAAAAAATAACATTTTCATTATAGTAACTCTACTCACCAAAAGAATTCACTCTAACTTAAGATTTTCATTTTTATTTTATGTGGTCTCATTCGTTCATTCAAAATGCTCCAAACTCTGAAGCCTCCCATATAAATCATAAACCAAAACAATAAACACTTCCATTTCCTATGTGCCAAGCATATTTTTCATAAGATCACAGTTTAAAAGTTGAAAAGGACCTAAAAAGGTCAAGTCTAACATACTTCATTTCATAGATAATGAAAATTAGTTTCTTAGAAGAAAAGTGACTTGCTCTCAAAATGTCACATATCTCATCAATGCAAGTCTAGAAGGGACCTCAATGATCATTTAGTTCAAAACTCATTTTACAAATAAGGAAATTGAGGTCCAGGGAGGTTTTAAGTAGCTTACCCAAGGTCATACAGGTAGTAAATAGCAGACGAGGTCATCTGACTGTCAATCTCATTTTCTACAATAATCTCACAATCTCAACTAACGCAAAATCTCTTTCAAGACTAGATTAATGAAATACAGGAATCTTGTTATCATAAATCTTTAGAAAACCAATAATGTTGATGATAGCACATTAAAAAAAAAATCCAAACCTCTATCAAGATCATAAACTATTTATACATATGTAAAGAACTGATATAAACTAAACAGCAACATAATATGACAAATTAATTTTAAAACATTGATCTGAGCATTGCCTATGTTATATTACCAATATACTAAAAATTCTTTGATATACCAATATTTTCCTTATTGTTCATGGTTTTTTTTAAATTTCACTTGTAATTTTGTTGACAAATTTCTTTTTTTTGTTGTTGTTAAGGCAGTTGGGGTTAAGTGACTTGCCCAGGGTCACACAGCTAAGAAGTGTTATGTGTCTGAGGTCAGATTTGAACTCAGGTCCTCCTGACTTCAGGGCTGGTGCTCTATCTACTGCTCCTCTCTGATGCTGAGGGGCTCTGACTGAGCTGCCCCTCACTGACAAATTTCAATGCTGAAATTTTCTCCCCTCAAGCACACAAATAATTTATCTGTTGTTGTTTATCCTTCTTCTTAGAGGAGGACCATGACATCAGGGAGATGATGCCATGACAAATAAGTGAACTGAATCTGTTACTCAAAGAGAGTTGAATTGAAAGGTTATCAGAATTGTGAATAGTGACACAGTATTTACCAACGGTAGGCCTTGAACCTAGGTCTTCTTGAGTCAAAAAAGTCAGCCTTCAAGAAATTTACACTCAGGAAAGTGATAAGGCAGGTTACATGTGTGTATCTACATATCTACATATGTATATATCTGGATTTATACATATAGATAATTACTATATACATATATGATATATATTATACATCTATGTGTGTGTGTGTGTGTGTGTGTGTGTGTGTATGTGTGTGTGTATTACATAATGGCTAGGATGGGTGTTGAAAAAAGAGAAAGAACCAGGAAATAATTTAGTTAGTACATTAGCTGAGTGTAATAGGCCAGAACTCTGGAGAAATATACTTGAGGCAAGGATTCTTACAACAAGTTGTTAACTCAATGGAATTGATAAGACAATGGTTATCTAGTTTAGCATGGTGATTAATAGTTCTCTAATTCAGTATGATTGATTTAATCTTACAACAAATAATAGTTCCTTAGTCATATTATGATTGGCTTGTATTCAGTATGATGAATGGATTTAATTGTAATAGACTATTTAAGAGGTCAGAGTCAGACCTAGAGGAGGACTCGAAGAGACTTGAAGACAGAGACCCTAATGGTGGCTGGTCTGTCTCCTACACTTCTCCACTAATACCAAAGCCCATCTGAAGGTCCCCCAGAAAGCTAGCCTGGCCCCAGGCAAAGGAGACAGACTGTGAAAGAGAAAGGCCAGCCACCACAAAGGTCTTTGTCTTCGAATCTGACTCTCAACCCCCAACCCCCAACCCCCAACCTCCAGTCTTCTGTCTTCTCTGCCTATCTCCAAGTCTGTCTTCCCTCCCAGATCTCTTAGCTCTTATATATTCTAAGTCCATCACCATAGGTGTCAATCTTGTAGAATAGGTGTCAACTTGTAAAATTATACTAAGAACTAAATACATGCAAACTAGAGACTCATTATCTCAATTCCACTGAGTTCACACCCAATATTTCAAGAGGTATCAATGAGGAGTGAGTACATGCCAGGTTTCTAAAACATCCAAAATCAAGGCACAGATATAGGGCATCAGGTATATAACCTATGAGATGGCACTGATTCTGAATATCAAGGTTGCATAGAAAAAAGTCAAGGGATGGGACCTAATATGACAAAGGCTCCCTTAATCAAATTGCCATGTTCTCATAAGAAATGGTAATGACATTTTACTCTGCTTGGGTCAGATCATATAGGAGGATTGTGCTAACTTTTGGGTACAACATGGAACCTGACTCATGGGAGATTTTTAGCCTGAAGAATAATATATGGTATGGTAAATATCTGAAGGAATGCTAAATGCGAGGCATATTAGAATTGTTTTGCTTGGTCCTAGTGTACAAATCTAGTACGAGTTTATGGAAGTGGCAAGAAAGTTGGTTTTTGCTTAGTCCTAGGACATGTTTGATAACAGTTGGAATTATCAAAAAAAAAAAAAAAAAAAAAAAAAGGAATGGATTCCCTTGGGAGGTAATGTGGGAGGTAATGAGTTCTCCATCATTGGAGGTCTTAAGATGGAGGCTAGAAGGATGATTTATTGGGCATATTGAGGAGAGGGAGGAGATTGTGCAGATGGAGTTTGGAAAAGATGATCCTTGAGCTCCCAGTCCCCTTTTAGGTTGTAGGATTCTATGAATGATGTATGATTTTGAGTACATCTTTTCCCTTACCTGATCATTGATATTCTAACTTTAAACCAAGAGTGTTGGCTCTTTCTGGCTTTAAATCAAATTTAAGAAATTTTCATGCCAGACTAAATCCTGTATTTGATTATGAGACTTATTGGCAAAGATTGACATTGGAACCTAGCTCTTTGGTACTGCACTCATTTGAAGATCTACAGCTGGGGTTCAGTGATGCTAGAAGGCTAATAAGCTTCTGGGGTCAAGATTTTAGAAATGGATTTAGAGGAAGTGGTGATAAAGGAAGAAAAACTCTGTCTTGGGTTAGGGAAATATTGGGAAAAAAGAGCAATAATATTCTAAACAACCAGGTTCGTTCTGTCCTCCATCTAAAAAAACGTTCAATTATAGGTGGATTTATTTTGTTAGAAATAGTCTTCCAAGTTAAGAATGGAAGCCAGTCAGGAAATTGGATTATTATTTTTTTTAAATATGGACATCTTTTTTGTATATCAGCTTTATTTCCTAATATATACCTACTTCATCCAGAAAACCATCCTTTATAACAAAGAACAAAATTTTTAAAAAGGGAAAAGGGGTATTTTAGTGAAGGCAATCAATCCAGTGTCAACTGAGTCCTGTAGAAATGCTATTTTTTAAATGAGATTATTTTGAGTAATGTACTTTATGACCCATTTTACTGGAGTGTATCCTGCAAAGTTGAATGATCCCAATCTTTTGACCATATTTTTATATTTGAAGACGGCAGCTTCCTGAGGGATAGTGAGTCCCTATTTCCTCTAGAATCAAATATAAAAACATCTATTTGTTATATAACACTCTTCCTAACTTCATCACTTCCTACTTTTCTATCTGGTCATTTCTTAAAAAGCAATAATATTTCATAACATTCATATACCATAACTTATTCAGCCATTGTCCAATTAATGGGCATCCACTCAGTTTCCTGTTTCTTTTTATCACTACAAAAAGGCTGCCACAAACATTTTTGCACATGTGTGTCCTTTTCCCTTCTTTAAGTTCTCTTTGGAATATAAGCCCAGTAGAAACACTGTTGGGTCAAAGGGTATGCACAGTTTGATAACTTTTTGAGCTCTATAATTATTTATTTTGCTAAATCTTTCTCATTTGCACTTCCTTTCAGTATAGTTTTATATTTGCCATCCTCAGTGTAATGGACTGATAGAGGAAAAGATGCTTGGGGTAAAATGAACAAAAAAGAAAGTTATTGCAAAAACCAAGGTGAAAGGTGATAAGGGCCTAACACAGCTTGGTGGCTTGGGGGTAGACAGGAAGGGATATTAGCAAGAGATGTTGTGGCAAGATTTTGCAACTCAGGATATATGATTTAAATGAGTGATGAGTTATAGATGTCACTGATGTGAGTCTCTGACTGAAAGGTAATATTGAATGAGTAAACAAAGGAGGAAAATGAATTTTGTTTCAGAGATATTGAATTACCTCAGAGGTAATAAAAAAAGACCTGAGAAGAGTAGATTTGGAATAATCTTTGTTGTTTGTTCTTCAATTTTGAAGAAAACCATAACATCAGGTGGGGGATGCCATGACATGCAGATGAATTGGATTTCAGTGAGGGAAGGCAGTTGAAGGTCATCAGCATTACATTCTCCTCTAGAACCACCTGGAACCAATGGCTAGATATAGATCAGCATGCTGGAGATAGAGCTGGATATTGAAAAACCTTGATTTTTTTAATCTAAGATCTTTACCAGATCTTAGTTTGCCTGGGGCAATTGTACATTCAGTGTTAAGACAGAAATGAGGCAAAGAATAGCCTTTTTAAACTAGTAATACAATAATCATTAATAATAATAATAAAAGAATCAATCTGGTAGGAAAGATCCTCAGGGTTTCTGGCTAAAATAACAATATTTCCATTCACTGTAAGGTGTTTGTGGTTATCACCATAAGGCAATCAGGGTTAAAACAAAGACCAAGTGGGTTTATTGGGTATGGGATGGATAATCAATTAGGAAAATCAAAAAATATGTAATGGATCTAGACAGCACTATGAAACTTTCTACATCTCCATTCAGCAACATATGAAGTTTTTTCCATTTTTTAAATTTTATTTTCCATTTTACCAAAATGGAAGCAAACCCCTCTCTCCCCCCAGTAAATTCATTATTACCAGGGACTTATTTAAAAATGTCTAAGAGGTAAGATTAAGAACCAAATTCAACCAAATTCACCTCACCCTCTGATATCACCTATTTAACATGAGATAGTTAGATAAAGTATTTTTCAATCTTTAAAGTTACATAGATAGATGTTTACTATATTAAAATACTCAGGTAGGATTACTCTTAATTCAAATTAATCAGATGATTTTTTCCCAATTCAAAAAAGCAACATTTCAAAAATTTAGAGTTTATCTTTGTAATAATTTAGGTAGATGATGAGGGTAAAAACTAGGGAAAATAATCTCCCTGGATACTATTATTAACAAAGAAATTACATAGTCCAACTCTTAAAACATGAGCATTTTTTCACAGGGAACCTAATAGTTAGTTTCTCTCTCCATCCATAAATCTTGCAGAAAGTTATAATTTTTTTTTTTTTTAACAAAGACAACAGCAAATGTTACTTTTTGAATTAGAAAGACCTTTAAACCAATTGCTTGGGGCTAATGCACTCATTGTACCAACAAGTCAGTGAAAGTTGATTGAAAGATGTGTATGGGTTGAGGAAGGAAGGAAGAATGAATCTGGAAAATTTTCTCAGGTGATTGATAACCACAAACACCTGTATTAAAGCGATAGGCATCTCAAGAATTATTCAAAGTAATGAAGCAGCAACAAATCTTATGTTCAGTACCCATTCCTTGACAGCATAATTGCACTTCCCTAGATGATATTTTAATCACAGGACTAGAGCAAACTCAGTTAAACTTAAAGGGAGGAGTCAAGGAGATATGTGTCAATGTTGTTTTATCCATTAATGGTTTCAAATGAAAAAAAAAAAAAATAACTTCCATTCCTCCAAAGAAAGGTATGAGAACTGAGAAGGGATATCAAGTCATTTCACTCATACTTATCATGTGTTAAAAGTTAGATGTTACCATTTTCATGAGTAGGAAGTTCATTATAAAAGAGTGAATTTAAATGAAGCATTCACACACCTGGTAGTTTAGCAAAATTCTCCACATTCCCTAGGTAACTGGGAGGAGGTCAGGGAGATGCCTGAGTTGTCCCCTTTCAACTATAAGAAGCATATGGCATTTTTATTGTAAAAATATAAACTTTGATTGGTATTCTATAGTTCATCTCAAATAATCCTTAAGACAAAATATCTTTTCTAAAAACATGATAGTCTCAGCTACACAAGGGTAGGGTACATTTTTCTAAAAGTTCATATACTATATGTAACAAACCTCAACATTAAGGCATTATTTTGTCCAGGACTATAGCATCAATTTTTTTGGCTTAGATTCTATAAATTCTTAAAATCTAAACAAATAAATTAGGGTAAGTGTGTGTCAGAAAGCCCTCAAAGAAAAGTTTGCTTCAATAAATAAATTAGCTATTTTGAAAATCTTTGAAATGGAACCAATATTCTAAATTAGTCTTTCCATTAATTTCTCAGATCTGGATTCTTGAACCTCAACTTGCTGTCTACTATTCTAAAAGTCTTCCTTATATATTCACTATGGATGGAGAAGCCTAAGATAAATGAGAAAGGAAAAAAAAACATTAGAATAAGAACTGGACCTGTGATTTCCATCAGTGTAGGAAAATCTCTAGATAAAGAAACTCTTTTTAACAATGTACTTTCTCTGCAACATATAAGCTAAGAGGCTAAAGCCTTGAGAGGATAAATGGATTGTCCATATATGAGAATGTCAGAGATGGAACTAAACCCAAATCTTTTTGATTCTATCCACATAGGCAAATTTCTATTTCCGTTAATTTTTTTTTTCCAAGTTTCAACAATTGCTAAATCTACTTTTTAAAGATGAAATTTCGAGCATTAATATTTTGAACTTTACAGTGAACTTTGTAATGAGGCATACTAAAATATTTTTATTGTAATTAAATATACTTATAATTAGTAAATACATCACAAATATAGTCAAAGTGTCTTACTTTGGGATCTGGAAAGGATCTTAAAAATCATCTAGTCCAACTCACTGATTTTATAAATGAGGGAAGTGAGGTCCATTGTGGGCAAGTGTTTTACCCAAGTTCAGGTCAAATTGATATCAAGTATGAATTTAACACTATCTCCATAATCCCCCAAAATTTAATTAAACCATCTCAAAGTTGGGAATCTAACTGTCATGGCTGCCAATGCCAAGTTAACATTGCACATTTATACAAATGCTCCAATTTCATTTTATGAAATGAAAACAAATTTGGAATCTTCCCTCTGCTTCATACAACAGCACACTTTGAATCTTACTTTCCAACCAAATCCAGGACCAGCTAGTTACATATGTAAACCATGTGAATGGATCAAATGGGCTATAAGGGTGCTGGGCTGAGAGAATATACTCCTTTTAAGGTGAACCCAGGAACTGTTTATATTCTTGGGTCTTTTTACTGGTAGCCTTTGTGATAGTTAGACAGGTGGTCAAGCCTTGTTAAAGTCTGTTAAGCAGATGTGTATCTATGCCTAACAGATCATAAAAAACCTAAAGGTTAATAAAGGGATAAGAGGTGTGACCTTGAGCTCGCTTAGGCTAAGACTGTGATATGAGTTTAGTATGAGTTAGATTCAGTAAATGGATTGAGAGTCACATTAAAAGTTAGGACAGCATTTCCTTACCTCCAAAGAGATTACATAAAATGTTTCCATCTCCAGTGGAGTTGTGTGAGGTATAAGCTTGTGGTAGATGATTTACAGGTGGTGTACAATTTCTGGGAATCATCTGTGTGCTTCAGGGTGTGATTTAAATAGCAATTGTTTCCTTTCCTCCTTTTAAGAACTCATAAGTGCTTCAAGGATATGCTAAATACATTTTACCAATATGAACCATTCACCTAAACCCTATGGAACAGACCATTTTAAATTAAATTGGGGACTTTGGGCATTTGAGTTTGCTCCTGGCCAATCTGGACCAGTATTTTCCTCAAGAATGCCACTCCTAGGAGATGCTGAAAAGCGATTGTTGAATTGGAAATAGTTACTGTATAACCTCATTTATGATTGAAATGTAGTTGAAGTAAAAAAAAATAATAAATTTCTCTTAAATCATACTCTGCATATTTCACCAAGGATAAGTAATTAGAATTAATAGATTTAAACTATTTTAGAAGAGAATGAATTAAGTACAAAAAAAAAATGAGGATTGGGAAATTTTCTCAGGGAATCCTTTCAATACCAAAAATTAGGGAAAGTGATAAACACTACCCAAGTATTACCAAGGAGGAAACCACAAAACAAGAACCCTTTTAAACTTGACATTAATCTACAATTAGCAACGACAACCAGGCAATCAGGTGGTTCTATGGATACAGTGCTGGGCTTGGAGTCAGGAAAACCTGAGTTCAATATTATCTGTATGGTCCTAGACAAGTCACTTAACCTCTGTTTATCTAAATTTGCTGGAGAAAGAAATGGCAAACATTCTAGTATCTTTGCCAAGAAAACCTCATGGGCAGTATGGTCTATAGGGTCACAATAAGTGCAACACAACTGAACAAAAGCAACATTTGAAAGCTAGATGACAGTGGATATGGTGGATAGAGTCAGGAAAACTTGAGGTCAAAAATGGTCTCAGATACTTATTAATTGTGTGACTCTGGACAAGTCAATTATTGTGTTTGTCTCAACTTTTTCAAATGTAAAATGGGAATAGTAACACTAATTACGTCAAAAGATTATTGTGAGGATAAAATTAGATAGTATTTGCAAAATGCTTAATATGATGCCTGGTACATAGTGGGCACTGTGCTTTTCTACCTCCCAAATGTTCCCTTCTTTATGTTGGGAAGCATGCTTCAAAATGTTACTCTGAAATGACTTCAAGTGGGACAGGAAGCATCAATAAGACTTTTAAAAACCCTTTTTAAAGGTGAGTATTTTCTTAAATAAGGGTTTGGTGACTTAGAATTGAAAATACTGAAACTTGTAAGTACGCCATATAATACAATAGATAGAGATCTGATCTCAAATCCAAGAAAATCTGCTTTTGATACACAAATGTGCTAGTTTTGATACTAAATGGAAGCTCCTTTTGTGTAGGGGCTAAGTTTTATTCTTGGTACTTACAACTCCACTTTTTAGCACATAGCATATCAATACTTGCTAATTGCATGATTCAGGACAAGATACTAAACAGTATTCTAAATAATGCTCTGAGATGCTGTTAGTTGTAGAGGTGCAAAATTGCATTGGGGAATAGTATTTCCTCATTATGGAGTTCACTATATCAGTGGAATTAAACTTCCAGTTCCTATCCCTATCTCTGCCTATTTCTTGCAAAGGTTCTGTTCCATACTCCACAGAAGGATCTAGTTAAAAACTAACCTCCAGTGCTATGCTATCATGATTGAAAATATAAAGTAGTTATATAAATTATGGTAATTATATAAAATTAGCTTCCAATTTTCATGAATTATATAAAATTCAGACTTTTATACAAGGTAAATTTTCATCTCTCTTTACATACAAAATAGAAAATATATGCAGGCTCTAGAAATGCAATATAAATAGGACTGATATTACTATTTTGATGTCGGCACTGCTTCACCCAGCTGGTTCTTTGGCAAATGGAAGCTTTCAGAATCCCAGATACAAGTCTATGACGGTCTTGGCTATGCAAAATATAACATTGGACATCCCATTAAATATTACAAAGATTCTCTAAAAGCAAACTCAGGTCTGCTCCCAATCACAGGAGTTAGTAGTGCAAATGAATTCCACATGGATCCCACATGCCAGAGTGTGGTTTAGCTCTTTGAAGATCATTGTATGAAACTAGAAGTGGTGAAGACAGAAGAAGGTGATCAGAGAGTTCTGGGATAGTATCTTTGGGTGGATTTGCGGCTCCAGAGTTGGCTTGTTTCTGCATTAAAAAAAACATATAATGAGATGCTGGATTGATGGCTCAGCCATTTTGTTTCTACAGGTATCACTGTATGTGCATGTAAGTACTTTGATGTAAGTATGAGCTCATAAATTTGTGTGCCTTCACCAGTACAGATGCCAATGCCAAATAATACATATGCTTTCATCCATGTCCTGTCATAAATCCTCTACGTTTTTTTTTTTTTTAAACATGTTGTGGGGACCAGCACATCACTCAGATTTTTCATCTGTTGTTTTCCACTCTTCTGGCATGAGTGACACATCCTTTTCTGAATATGCATTTTCTTGATCATATGTTTATATTCCCTCTTCCAAGTAGGATAATATACTGCTGCACATGTATATCCATCATTTGTGACCTCAATGCAATTAGGGTCGCTTACAAGAATAATTCTTTGGAGGACATGATGATCCATGATTCAGTTCTATAACATTACCAGAAGAAGAGATGTGTTAACAAGGTAAGGTTTTGTATTGAGAAGCAGCTTGAAAGAAAGCATTATTCTCTCCATGAAATCCAGTATACTTTCTTATTCCTACTGAATTCTGGGACCTGATCATTGTTCATCTCCATCAATGTTTGCCATGTATAAATACAAACAAATTCATATGTTTACATCTATAAATGTATACATGTATAAACACTGATGGACTAGTTTAGTAGGTTTTTCATTAAGGTACTGGGTCAATTTAAACAGCATGCATTCTTCATTCACTAAAGAAATTATATGAATTGCTAAGCTGATCTTTTTTTCAACAACTCTGGATGTCACTGTGAAACATTCTTTTAGGACTTGATGCAATTGGCAAAAACTATCCACATAGAGGAATATATGGACCATAGAGTACCACATCATTTTTAAGGAATCCCTTTTTAATCTGGACACTTCATGATACATTTGAAACAGTAGAAAACACCATTTGGGAGCATATATTCCTAATTCAATTTCTGGCACTGTACTGATAATCAGAGAATAATTGAATGTATTTACCACTATAATTGCACAACAATATAAGATGCCAATATGCTGATGCAAGTAACTTGCTTAAAGAGGAGTTTTTCAAGCTTTATGTTATCTAGTCCACCAAATGTCCTCTATCCTGCTCTCCTTTTTATATTTAATGAATAAATTCTATAGAATCTTATTTTGTCTGTGTATCACTGTCAACTGGAGATGAGAATGTTTGTTGTAAACCTACACAAACTCTAACTCTTATATTTTCAATAGTTAATCTCCTATACAGTCAACCTAATAAAGATTTTGGCTAATTCTTAAAGTAGGTACATGAGTTGGTAAATGCTAAGGTCTTCAAAGTCTTCACAAGTATAATTTTCAGAAAAGGTTTCTGTCTTTACTTGCTTAGATCCAGCCATTCCTTCCTACTTCATCTCCTGAAATGATATTTTCACTTTCTTATATTGTATACTAAGTCTACTGATGGTTCTTCCACCATCATTGGTATCACACTTACATAGATAGTCCTTGAAGTTTTATAAAGTACTTTCTCCATGAAAATCATGTTAGTAGAGAGTATGAATAGTGTCTAACTTTATTTTATAAATGGAGAAAATAAGACATATAGAGGTTGTGATTTACCCTAATCTTATAACTAGTAAGTTGATCAAATTTAATCAAACTCTCATAACTCCATGTTCTTTGCTATAATCTTTTCCTTGTCACACTTTTTTCTAGTTATTTCCTGACAATAAGCAAACTGGTATTTAACAAATAACATTTTTACAATTATTTTAAGGAATTAAAGAAGTTGTTGACTGAATAAAATGTATTTACATATTTACCTCAAAGTACAAGGACAAATGAATATCTTTTGTTCTTTAGTGCTTAAATCCATCCATGATTGTAATTTTGTTAATGTGGGAGAAGAAGGATCCAGGTTCTCCTATTCTGTAACCTATCAGAATTTAGCCCAACTAGCCCTTAGTATGCAGACATAAAATTCATTGCAATACTTATATTCAAACCCTTTCTAACTTGAAACAGTCTGACCAGAGATTGTGCTTGACTGGAAGAAATTCATGAACTTCAATGAATTGATGAGATATTAGAAGAAGAATGATTTGTTTGCTTCTTAAGAAAAAATCTCATTAGCTGTTAAGTTATTTGTCCATTTCATTTTTTTAAAAAATCATATGCTTAATATCTTTGAGAATTTTTCATAAAAATAAATCATAAAATTATTTCTGACTAGTTGGAGAGATAATAAACTAAAAATAAAAACAATGAAATATTAATAGCAGTTGTATAACATTTTTAAAAGTGCTTTATATATGTTATTTCATTTGATATGAAAATATCACCTTCTTAGGAAAGGGACTTGTATGTGCAAGAATGTTTGTGGCAGCCCTCTTTGTAGTGGCCAGAAACTGGAAACTGATGGATGCCCATCAGTTGGCAAATGGCTGAATAAATTGAATAAAATACCATATGAATGATATAGAATATTATTGTTCTGTAAGAAATGACCAGCAGGATGATTTCAGAAAAGCCTGAAGAGACTTACATGAACTCAATGAAATGAGCAGGACCAGGAGATCATTATATACTTCAATAACAATAATATATGATGATCAATTCTGATGGACGTGAGTTCATCTTCAACAATGAGATGAACCAAATCAGTTCCATTTGTTCAATAATGAAGAGAACCAGCTACACCCAGGGAAAGAACTCTGGGAAATGAGTGTGAACCACTACATAGCATTTCCAATCCCTCTATTTTTGTCCATTTTCATTTTTGATTTCCTTTATAGGTTAAGTGTACATTATTTCAAAGTCTAATTCTTCTTGTGCAGCAAAGTAATAGTATGGATATGTATACATATATTGTATTTAACATATACTTTAACATGCTTAACATGTATTGGTCTACCTGCCATTTGGGGGAGGGCGTGAGAGGAAGGAGGGGAAAAGTTGGAACAAAAGGTTTTGCAAGGGTCAATGCTAAAAAAATTACCTATACATAAATCTTGTAAATAAAAAGCTATAATAAAAAAAAGAAGAAAATATCACCTTCTTTACCTTGAAGCACTTATAGATTAAAAACGCAGATAGGACATGTAAGACAACCCAAAAATATTTAAGACAATTGTTTTGCCCTCCATTTAATAAAATGAGAATAGGTTCAGTAGCAGAATTGGATCTTCTAATACAGTTATATGTTTTAAAGTGAGGGCCACAAATCACATTGGATTTACAAATAATTCAGATTCTTATTAAATTAATGGATTGTATCAAATGGAGTTTTCCCCAGGTTCCTTTGATATTATGTTAAATTATGGCTCATTTTACCTGGAAAATATTTTGATTATTCAAAATTGTACAGAAGGTCAAATGAACTAAGATACAAGCTTTTTTTTTTTTTTTTTTTTGCTTCATGTAATGTCTTTATGAACACTTTGCAGAAGCCTAATTCTAGAATACTCTTCTCTATGTGATGGCATTCCCATGTGCTTCAGCTCCATGCCCAAGACATTCAGGGAACTGAGTTGGCACTGGTGTCTAAAACCATGAAATATGTCTGGTTTAAGTCAGAACAATTGTCAATTTATGTCTAGTTGGCCTTGTATCAAATCTTGTAATTAGAGATTAAATGTAGCGCAATATTCGATAACTTCCCAAGGATTCTAGACTTATTAAATTAAATGTAAACCAGACTAAAAGCTTGGCCTTGATTAAGCACAACTTGAAGCTAACCCTCTCTTTGCTTGTTATTTCCACATTAAAATGCGGACAGACTAATAAAGTACCCTCCTATTCCCCACTTCTACCCAACATATCATGATTTTCATCAGATCTCTTGGAAATATCATTATCTATTTAGTGAATGACCTGTATATCCATAAAATCATATGAAATTTGCATTGTTGGGACATATTTTAAAAACTGACCCCACTAAATCATTCTTACAATCTTCTTTTTTCTGAATACTTAATTTGGTACCGTAAATAGGGACAAAGAACAAACTTTTGGTGTATTGAAATTGAAATTATAAACATATGTAAGAAACATGCTGTAAGGGACAGACCACTGAATGAAGAATTAGAAGATCTGGGGAAAGTCCTGTCTTTTATACTAATTAAGGGTGTGAACTTGGCCAAGTAATTTCAAGATGACTTAAACTTCACATTCTCATCTCAAAAATTAAGAGGACAGACTGCAAAGGGAGTTCTTCACATGGAGTGCAAAGGATCTTTGGACAAACTTTGGGTGAGGGGTCAATGAATTTGGTTGGGGGGGAAATACTTATTTTCAATAGCCTCTAACTAAAATTTACTCTAAAATTATTCATGTGCTTTCATAATATCACAATTTTATTGAAATTATCCTAGCTTTTATGCTGTTATATAATAGCCCCAGTCCCTATCCCTACATATTATTCATATTTTATATTAACCTTAAAAATTGCTTCAATAAAAGCAACTACAGCAGAGATATCCATTCATTTTGATTTATACTTACTTGTAAACTATATATGTTTGTTCCTTTATAGACAGGTGATAATATGTATTTAGGTTTCCTCATGATGACCATATGTGAAACTACAATTCACATACAGACATCTGTGGGCAGAGTCTACAGATGTTTGTTAAACAAAAGCTCTCCCAACAATCCTCAAGTCAAGCTTTCATCTTCCCTAAAATAAGACCTTTAACAAAATACTTCAACTCTCCTTCCTGCTCAGTGAAGTCCCAGATGGGAGATTTCAATTCTAAATTCTAACATTTCATACCCCATGTTTGTTCCATAAGTTTAAAGCAGGCACTTGTGGAAAGACTAGAAGAAAGCTCTGGGAAAAGACATGGGAACATAGTTTGTGGTTCTACTGGCCCCCATCAGTAGATCATTTAACAATATACAAATGATTTAACAAAATATACAGATGACCTAATAGTAATGTAGTCAGGGGTCTTAGAGTATACTATTTCACTTCCCATTCCTGAAAACAGATCTTAGCACTAATTCACTTTATTATATGAAATATATTAATGTTCCTTCTTAATCACTGATATTTATGTAGTATTGCCTTGTTGTTGTTGATGATAATGAGATTGTTGTTTGTCCTTGATTTTCTAAAAGGACTATGACTTCAGGAAAATGATGCCATAATATGCAGATGAATTGGATTTCCTCTGGAGATGGCTCTAGATACAGTGAAGGGCCTTAGCCTTTTTAAGCTAAAGTCTTTAATGGGTTTCAGTTTGTCTGAGGTAATACCCAATCAGTGATTAAGGCAAAGTAAAAAATGAGGCACAGAATAGACTCTTTTATCTAGTCAAAAAAAAAAAATAAATAAACTGGGAGGGGAAGGCCCTTAGGTTTCTGGAATAGGAATTTCAACATTATTTATTTGGGTTAATATTTTGAAGGGACAAAAACTGGTTTTATATACCTCCCAAATAAGGAAGCAATTCTCTATTAATGCAGGTTGACATCTTCTCTACAAGATGATATATACACAAGATGTGTATATATATATATATATATATGTATACACACATACATACATACATATATATGCACATGTTTATATGTGTATATGTATATGTATGTCTATATGTATGTGTGTAAATATATGTATATATATTTACACACACACACATACACACACAAACACCCAATTCCAATTCCTTGAGGGTAGTAACTGTTTTTACTATTGCCTTTGTATTTGCATCATTTAGCACTATTCCTGACACATAGCCAGTACTTAATAAATACTTGTTGATTGATTGCCTAAGAATCAAGATACTTGGATCTTGACAAATGTCCTCCAAGTTGGGGTCACTTAATCCTGCCATGTCCCATTTCTCTCTACAGTGTCTTGTTATCCTCATCGTTGTAGCTCAGAATTAACTCATCAACTGAACAGTCAGAGATGTAAAATGTCAAGTACTATGTTCTATGAAGCTGGGCCAAAAACAAACACTGCTGATTGAACATGATAACCTTTAATAAAGATCATACATGAATGTTTTCATTTTCAAGTGAGAACATTAACTTACAGGATTACCACCTAGGGAGCCAGACTAAGGATGCTAGGGTCTGATTAATTTTGAATAATGAGACTGGACCTCCTTATAGTGTTGTCTGAAATTCCATCCATGCACAGTGTAAAGAGAGTGCTAGTACATAGAAATAATGTCCAGGGTGCAAATTAAACCCACACAAAGTGGGGAATGCAGCCAGATTTCTGGAAGGATATCCAGGCTTAGTTCAAGTCACTGTTGTGCAAACATAAATTAAAAAAGGAAAAGGGCCAAGAGTCTGAGCAGGATAACAGCATGACACTAGCCTGGGGGCAAAATTCTCAATTGTCCATCAACAATACCTTCAGCATTATTCATAATACTCTCAGCATTATTCATACTGGGCACCATCATGGGGTAATTCAGAATGAATTAAGTGCTCCATGAAAATTACTAGCTCACACATGTGATGTAGTTTTTTTCAAGGTAGTAGGGAATAGAGAGATAATTTACCAAATGGTACCCTGTTGACCTGAAAGAATTGATTTACTTCATATGGACAATTTATCCTACAGGGAATTTTACTTGGCCTAAAGACTCCCTATCATGACAATATATAGTGATTAAGGGTAAATTGATATATTACTCATCTCAATAGTAACATTTTAAACAAAGAGGTTCAAACATCAACATTGACTCAGTATCTAAAATGTTGACAATATTCCAAAACTGAAACACAGAATAGAGTTTAAATGCATTAAAAACAGTCTATTAGATGAGAGGCAGTGTGGTAAAACAGATAGATGGTTAGCCCGTGGAGCTTGCTTCCAATTGGTTGCTAACCCTATGCAAGTCACTTAATATCTCAGAGATCAGCCTGATCAAACTCTCTGCCCCAGTGGTATCTTCCCAAACTCTCTAGTGCCACTAAACCAGACTAAAATTGGAAAATGTCTGACAAAATAAATAAAAATATAATTTAGCATAGATGTCAATTTATAGTTTTCTAAATTAATATGTGATCTGAGAGATTCATTTCTGTTTGACAATACTAATCAAGGCAATTCCCTAAATAAGCTGAAAAAGAAGTGTCTTTTAAACCACTTGACTCAGAGGTTCTGTTCATTCCTTATCCCTATATTAATCTTAATTGAATATAGAAGTCAATAAACACTTATGTCTAACAAAATTGTGTTAATCACCTACTATGTGATTGGTATTTTATAAAAGTGACATAAAAGAACAATATGGGATATAATACATTTCTTTATAGTTTTCCAAATGGTTTTATATATATTATCTCTTTCAATCCTAACCACATCGTTAAAAGACAGTCAGACATAGTGTTAATGTCTTTCTTTACAATTGAGGAAAAGGATCTCAGAAAGATTAAGGAGGCTGCCAATGGTTATTCAACTAGGAAATGAAAGTGCTGGGGCTACAAGCCAGATGTTCTGCTATTCCTCCTAGAACACACAGGCTATATTATTAAAATGTAGACAATATTATACACACAAATTCAAAAATTGGATTTCTTTTTTTGGCTTGAAACATGGACTATTGGTGCCTATTAAATACTCTGGGGTTCATTATATGTTTTCTTTATAACAGGTACTCAAGATTTTTTTCGCTCTTTATAGTGCCCATGACAGGCCAGACACCTTCTTTTACACTGGAACAGATGTGAATTCAGTTTTGATTGCCTGGTTTCAACAGTGGCAGTGGAAGCAAGAGAGATTCCATACAAAGATATACAGAAAGGAGTTCATCCATGGAGCCCGATGGTCCATCACCTCCTGGCTACAGAATTTCACTTTACTCTTCACAGGAAAGTAGTTTTATTCTGATTAATACCAGGACTACAAAAATCCCACCACTACAAAACAAATTGCCTGTCAGGCCTGCAAAGAAGAAAACTCAATTTGTTGAGGGAGAAAGAGGAGGAAAGGGATTTGGGAGAGTAGGAGAGGGATGATCACTGAAATGAAATTCCAAATACTCTAAAGACCTATGTATCACATTTGGCTCTGTGGGTCTCTGAAGGAGTCAACTAACAAAAGCTATAAGCCATTCTGTATTACTAACTCACCAACACTCCCACTGAGTGCTTTGCACTCCCTCTTCATTAAGTAACAGCCATTTCATAGAACTGATGAAATCAGTGTTCAAGTCTATCAAAATAATCCTCCTAGTAGACTAATGAAAAGGTTGTATAAAACAAAACAAAGAAGCAAAGGAGCTTAATCATATCCATAAAGAAAATCCTGTGACCAAGGAAGATCTGCTTAATTTTTTGTTTCATTTAGTGAATCATCAAATTGGTCTTTTTAAAAAGATATTCATGATCATAGATCTTGGTTCTAGACCTGACAGGGAATGCATAGTCTAACCTCATTTTACAGATAATGAAGCTGAGGCAGAGTATACTTAGGTAACTGTCCAAGGTCATACAATTGCAGAATAATAGCCTGCATTTCTATAGCACAAGGTTGCCAAATCACTTTACAAATATTATCTCCTTTTATTCTCACCTGGGAGCTGTTATCATCCCTATTTTCCAGATGAGAACATTGAAGCAGTAGATAGGAGCTAAGTAAGTGTCTTACCTAGGATCCTACACCAGTTATAGGTACAGCAAGCCGTACCTGAGATGGCATTTGGGCTTATCTTCCTAATTAGGTCCAGCATTCTTGCACCACACTCTTAGCCTAAATATTTAATACTTTGCTTTTATAGCAATTAGCAATTCATTCTAGAAGCCCAAGGCTAATATATGCTATTCTGTTAAATTATAAAGTTCTTTTCAAGCAATGACAACAAATGTAGGCAGACAGAAACTACCAGGATAGGCATAGAACTACTTATCCAATGCACACTGCCAGAATGGGGTTAGTATCAATGATGAGTACTGGGGCAAGTAACTACCTCATATTCAGTCAACACTCACAGTCAAAGAAATATTCCACAGGCCCAATTCCAGAAGGATTAGCTTTTTTATTTTTATTTTTTGGGGAGGGAGTAACAAAGCAACTGGGGCTAAGCAACTTGCCCAGGATCATATAGCTAGTATGGTTTGAATGTCTCAGGCTATATTTGAACACATGATTACAGAACCTGCACTCTTTCCATTGTGCCACCTTACTGCTCCAGGCTTAGCTTCTTCTTTCTTTCTTATTATAGCTTTTTATTCAGGCTTAGCTTTTTAACTTATAAATTAGAAGAAAGTATATGAATCACTATATTCATTATAATGAATTTGATTCTTTTAGATTAATTTGAAAATAGGCTATAATATTTGTAACATTTTTTACCAAGGGAAATGAATCTTTTAAGAAAATGATAAAGGCTGATCATTTTGACTGCATGAATAAATTTGTTTGTTTTTGATATTGTCTTGTATTGGAAGTGACCTCAAGGTTATCTTGTCTAGCCTTCTATCTTTAGGAAAGGAAAATAATTCTATCTTTGTGACTTAGGCAAGTCACTTAACCCCAATTGCCTGAGCAAATTAAAAAAAAAAAAAAAAAGAAGAGGAAAATAAGACTAAAGGAGATTGGATAATGTTTTCATGGTCATTTAGGCAGTAATTAGCACAAATACTAGCCAGATTCACTTACTCTTTGTGTTCTTTTAACTATAGTTGTCTGAATCCAGATTGATTTCTCTCTGCCTTTCAGCACACTTGTAGGTTACAATTTACATATGGCCAGACAATGTAAATTGCATTCTTAGGAACAAGAAACCTAAATTAATAGTGTAATGCTTAAAAGAATTAGACCAACAGCACCTTCTACTCTGTGGACAAAAATTATCTATAAAACAAACAGCAAACAAACAAAAATAAGCCCATATTTATAAAGTTCTTACCATCCAATCAACAAACCTGTGATATTTGAAGACAAACATTTGATCATTCTGTGCATTTTCATTGGTTGTTGTTCCACATCTGGAATGCACTTCCGCCTCACTTTTGTTTCCAAGCTTTTATGATTTTCTTCAAGACTCAGTTTAAATCCTTGCTTCTGCAGGAATCCTTTCTGAGTTCCACTCCCACTAACTAAATATTTTCCCTTTGAGATTGGTTTTCATTTTTAATGTATAGTCTATATCTCTTTTGTACATGGTTATTTGTATGTTGCCTCCCCTTAATAGTTCATAAGACCTTTAAGGGAAGAGATTGTTTTTGCCTTTCTTTGTATTTCCAGCATTCAGTTTAATGTTTAGTAAGAACTTAACTAATGCTTGGGGGCAGTTAGGTGGCACAGTGGTAGTCTTACTGTGTCTTGAGTCAGTAAGACATCTTCTTGAG
Organism: Sarcophilus harrisii; assembly: GCF_902635505.1. Classification (NCBI taxonomy): domain Eukaryota; kingdom Metazoa; phylum Chordata; class Mammalia; order Dasyuromorphia; family Dasyuridae; genus Sarcophilus; species Sarcophilus harrisii. Next base: position 136,820,937 of record NC_045430.1, on the reverse strand, counting down.
TTCAAATCTGATCTTAGACACTTACTAGTTGTGTGATAATGGGCAAACCATCTTCCACTCTTTGCCTCAGTTTGCTCATCTATCAAATGAGCTGGGGAAGGAAATGGCAAATCCCTCCATTCTCTTTGCCAAGAAAACTCCAAATAGGGTCATAAAGAGTCAGACATGGCAGAAATGGTCAAACAAATACAAAAATTAAAAATGCTTGCCTACTTGATTTGGCCCCATCTACATCAGTGTTATCACAGGGTTTTTGAAATTATACCTTTCCTCTTCAAACATATATTTATCTAGATTTGCAAGAGTAGGGTGAGTGTTATGATTATTTGGATATTCTATGAACTGAGAGTTACCTGAAGCATAAAATATCATTAACTAATTTAAAATTGTAATATAATTGATTCACTTATTGTAGTTGAGTTGTTTCAGTCCTGCCTAACTCTCCATAATCTTATTTGAGTTTGTCTTGGCCAAGATACTGAAATTTTTGCCATTTCCTTCTACAACTCATTTTACAAAAAGGGTGAAATGACTTGGCCAGAGTGAAACCATTACTAAGTTGTCTGAGGTTGGATTTGAACTCAGGAAGAGGAGTTTTTCCAACTCCAGACCTGACATTCTATCTACTGTACCACCTATAACTGGGAAGAATGATGCTGATGATTACACCAATTTTAAAATTCAGATCCTCGTATAGCCAAGAAAACTCTGAATGATGATATGTGGAATCAGACATAACTGAAATGCAGCTGAATAAGAACAACAATGCAACCTATACATTGGAGTGTTTGTATAATGTTACAAACATAGTACCTATCTCTGCTAAGAAGAGAAGGAGGTTCATTTTCTTCAACTCTTCCCCAAAGACAAGTTCATAATAATCATGTAGGGTTAAACCATCTTTATTCACTTTAAAATTTTGTGGTTTATTGGGATATTTTACTAGAGCTGGAAAAGATTTTAGAGACCACTTAGTTTGACTTCTCCATTTTACAAATGGGGAAACTGAGGACTTAGGAATTTAGTTGATTTGGTAACAGTTACCAAACACTGTGAAGTAAATGCACACCGTCTGACTATAGAGCCAGTATTTGCCATTGTACCATAATGTAAACCCTACGTTCATAAACATCATAAAGTTTTGTAGTTTTAAAGAGATATTACAAGATTGGACAGAATCTGTACTGACTTTGGAATATTACTGTTTTTTTTTTTCAAAACCTGATAGTAACAAATCTAATCATTTGTTTGAAAAAAGTTGAATATGGAATAACAATATGTTTGGATATCATTTAAATGTGTGAACTAATGTACTAAAACAAAAGTAAGAAAGGAAATCATCAAGTCACAACAAACAGTTGGGGAGTTTCCATATAAAGATTTGCCCCCTTCCCAAATTCTTAAAAGGTCACTGCTTTCATTTAAAAAATTCTACCACTAGTCAGCCATTTCATTCATTCCTATGTTTTCAGTGTGAAAAGTTCAAATATTCCCAAACCTATCTCATTCTGCATTTATTCCTCATAACTACCTCTTAAGCTTGAAAAGAAATCAGGATCTCCTCTAAAGACATTGCTTTTCCAATAATCCTTTCTTACTCCCTCTTCTGAGACACATTTGCTAAAACAACTATTCTAAGCCTCACCTATTGTGTGTCAACCCTGAATCCAACTTACAGACATCACTTTGGTGGATAAATTCATCTACTATTCAATGGGACCTTTTTTTTTTTTCTTATTCCAAAATATCACTTGTAGATCACTAAAATACTTCTCATCATCTGAATTATTCCCTGTCCATGACTACTGAAGAGGCAATGTGTTGCAATGAATACAGTGCAGGGCACGGAGTTTAAAAGTCCTGGTCTCAAATCTTACACCAAACATAGTAACTATATAACACTTAACTTCTCGGGCCTCAATTTACCCATCTATAAAATGAAGAAATTGAAATTATGTCCTTTTTGGTCTTATACTCCTACCTCTATGATATTATTCCTTTTTTCTATAAAATGAGGGCATTAAGATTAGATGACTTCTGAAGTCCCTTCTAAATCTAGTACTAAGGTCCTGTGATAAGGTTAGGCTAACTAAGTGGTTGGTAGATAGAAAGCTAGATTTTGAATCAGGAAGATCTGAGTTCAAAACTGCTTCAGACACTTACTATAGCTTACTAAAACCCTGGGTAAATCACTAAATCCCATTTGCTTCAATTTCCTCATTTGTTAGATGAGCTGGGGAAGGAAATGGCAGACCATGCCAGTATCTTTGCTCTCAAGAAAATGTCAAATAAGGTTTCCAAAGAGAAGTGACTGAACAACAAAACTAATAAGGTTCCCTGAAACCCATTTCTATCCTTCTAAATGTTTTCTGCAATTGAATCATAATTTTTCTTCTTCCTTCCAACCATGATCTGTACAACTTTAGTATCTCTACTGACAGTAAATTGGAAACCTAGATTATGTGATTTCTTCCTCTGTTTTATGAATCTAAATACTGCCTCTTCAATCATATTAGCTATAATATCATATGGCTATATTCTGGATGTCATTACTACTTGTGCCAACAATGAGTTGCTAACCTTTAAATTCCCTATCCCTTAATATTCCTATTTTACTACATCCATGATTCTACTTATAGCTGCAGTTAACTTAATAGCTACTACTATAACTAGCTACTTTAAAATGATACTAATAATATAGACTCTTTTGTGCCAGCCATATGTCTACCATCTCAGTCCTTAATCTTGGGTTACTCATACTATCTGATCTCATTTCTGTTCCCAGACTACAGAATGGGGCTCAAAAACATAAAATGAATGCCATTTGCATCCAGAATAAAAACTATGCAGATTGAATGTAAATCAACACATGCTATGTTCACTTCATTTTTCTGTATTTTCTCTCTCCCATGTTTTTTTTCCCTTTTCTTCTGATTTTTCTCTCTCAACATGATTCATAAATATATATTAAAATTAATTTAAAAAAAGAATATCAAATGATGCTGACAAATTTATGTCATTTAATTTTACTCAGGAACTCAATCTACTTGATAATCTTTTTAAATTTTCTTGTGTTGATTGCTTTTCATAGTATCTACAGTAGGTACTCTACCAGTCTTACCTTCAGCCTCAAACTTTGGCAAAGAGTTTTGACTATTGTTTCAGTGAGAAAATGGAGATCATCATGAATACATCTACCTATCTTTCTTCCTTTCTAAATACCTCTCAAGTTTGTCTTCCTTTTTTTTACCTTTTCCAAGAGTAAGTCCTTCCTCTACATATTAGAAGTCACCTTTAACTCCTTCCTCTCTTTTTCCCTTCATATCTACTCACCAAGACCTCTTTACTTTGTCTTTTGATTTGTTTCTGGACTTCTAGTATCTCTCCATTCCAACTTCATTTTGCATATCATATCAAGTAATATTTCTAGAAAGAAATGTATTAAGTACCTATTACATTAAGTGAGAACATATGAAAAGTGTGGTGAAAATCTTAAAGTTCTATATAAATGCTGCCTGCTTTTACTTATTACATGGAATATATTGTGTTAAATGCTGGAGATACAAGAAAACAAGCTAATCCCCATGTTCAAGGATTTATTCTTATGAGGGAAGACAATCTAAAGCGTAGCTAGAATCGATGTAGTGGGAAAGAAGGAAAGATTAAAAGGCAGAATTGAAGATGGAATAAGTGAGCTGAGAATGAAGGGAAATGTGGCTAGCTCTCCCAGGCTATACTGGTAAGTATATAATAAACTACTCTCTGGGAAAAATAAAAATGTGTACTAGATACTTTTAAGTTTAATTCATATTATCACCTTTTTCCCATTACTTTCTTAAGTCTAAACCATCAACAAAATAATAATAAATCAAGCTCTGATTTGTAAAAAATTTATTAAAGCATAAAAGCTCACACTAAAAATTTAACAACTTTCAAACTTATTCCACGGAGCTCCAGTATATCTCTAACCACTTAAGAAGTAGTGATCCCAGATATTCATCAATCAAGAGAGTCTATCTACCCCAGTCATTTTGAAGTGGATAAGGCTATTAAAGAGGCCAAGTAATCTAGAAAATAACAATAGATACTTCAGTATTCTGTATTAGGTGAGCAAATTAAATTTAAAAAATGAATTTAAAAGCACATATTAAGTACTTTTTACATGCCAATCCCCATGCTGAAAAGTAGAGAGAGAAATACAAAAGGGACACAGTCTCTGAACTCCAAGAGCTTATATTCTAACGTGGTAAACAAGACATATAATGAAATGGAGTTACAGTATGCTAAGTCACAAAGGGAGTGAAGGAGATTATGGAACAATCAATTGATCCACCTTTCCTGTTAGAAGTTTTGATTTTATAACTCTTCCCCACTCCTCCTTCTCCCCCTGTTCCTTCCCCCCCCCCCCCCCCCCAGGAAAAAGTATAAAGAAGGAAAGGGCTAATTCATGTATGGTAAAAGGCTGTGTTAAAGATGAAGATTCCTCGTCCCAGAATACTAAGAAGATGGGGTAGATTCCTCCCAAGCAAACACACACTTAAACACAAACACACAAACTCACTTTTGATACCAAGGTAAAGCCCAAACAAATCTCTTTGCCTAGACGTTAAAGCCTTTTACCCTCTGATTCCAAACAATTTGTCTAGTTTTATTTCCCACTAATTTTGTATGTGAAATCTCCACATATCAACCAAACTGTCCTTTTTAATGTACTCAAAACATGAGACATGTTTATTTTTCATAACGTATTTGCTTATTCCATTGTGCAAATATATGGAATACTCTCCATTCTCTCTAAAAATTCAGAATTATTCTTCAATGTTCTAATCAAATCTTATCTCCTTCCCTCATTATTTTTCAATTAAACCTCTTATCTTTCATAATTAGCATTTGGAACTTAGATAGAAATGCTTTTATCTTAGAGTTTTATAATAATTCTTACAAGTCAACATTTCATGCTTGGTTTTGGGTAGAATCTATGAATTTTTCTATGTAGACAAAGAGTGGCTATTCCTCTGAAACTTAAGAGTCTCCCAGGTTGCCCAAATGCCTGAGATTTGCCCATGGTAATATAACTAGTATATATGAAAAGAAGGATTTGAATTAAGAACTTTCCAACTCAAAAAGCCCTCTCTCTATCTTCTGGGGCTTACCATGTGGCCTCTTAACATTGACAGTTATATATGTCATATGCCAAAACAGAACCTGTGGAATGAGAATTTTTTTTCTTCTCTTTTGATATCTATGTTTTAATACAATTATTCTCCTTCATAATCCTGTGAGTTTTATTTTATGCACTTAAAATAATTCTCTGAGAAGGCTCCATGGGCTTCACCAGACTGCCAAAATAGTCTATGGCATCAAAAATTAATAACTCCCTAATTATAGGATAAAGGTTATACTTTCTACTTTTTCATTTACCCTCCCCCAAGAAAGCTAGCTTACTATACATATATATGCTTATTTTTATGATTACATATGTAGATCAATGACATATTATGAAGACAATTTGAGAATCTGCTGATTAATTAATATAGACTTTTAAAAGACTGAATTAGTCTATTAAGAAACTTTTTTTGGTTAATAAGCACATTACTTATAGAAATTTTCTGCGAATTTCTACTACTTAGCCCTGTGCATCTATAAAGCAAAAATTTATTTGTAACTAATTTATCTAATCTTCCATTAATTCAAGGCTCCTTTTTCTGGTCCTTATGCCTTCCTCACTCTTGAAAATCATTGAAAAGTCATCAATGACATGAGTAATCTAGTACTTTTATATTTTGTCTTTTTCCCTTGCAAAATATCCACTTTGACAAAGTAATGACCCTTGCATAATTGTCGTTCACAAAAAGGTTACAGTGTTCTCACCAGGATAATAGGGCTGAAAAACATTCCATTTTGTAATACCACATATTCCTTTGTTCTCAACTCTTTAAACATAACAAATAATCATGCCTTATTAAGCACCTGCTCAATTTAGTTGGGAAATCTGGCTGTGACGGCCCTAAATCCTGACCTTTAACTTTCCTGTCAGATGCCAAAGTGATTATTTCTGCTCATTCTTGGTTTGACATTAGGGAGCAATTGGCTAATCCTCAGATTCTTCAGTCTTCTTATCTGGTCTCAGGCTGGTTCCCCTTCCTCTTCCTTTGTCTTAAATTTTTAAAGACTTAGTTACCATACCAAAGCATATGGGATAAGAAATTCTGCTTTTAACTTTCTAGGTAGCAGAGTCAGAATATAGGAATCCTAAAGTCTCTAGAGAACTTATGAAAAGAGACTGAAAATCTGGCTTTTATTTTTCATTTTGTAATAATACCATTCTAGTAAAACAATAAATTTGGACAAAAAGCTGAAGTAGTATTTGTTTACCTGGATGGGATAGATTTAATTTTATATCAGGTATAGGCAGTTTTGAATCAAATATTTTGAAGAAACACTACATTCTTCAAAAAGGGATAATATGTTTAGAAGGTGCTTCTGACTAAAAGACCATGTATGTCTGTCTTCCTTACTATGAAAATATGATATCTGGAGTCTTTCAAAGGTTTAGCAAAAATCAACACATATGCAAATGTACATTCAAAACTTCTGAAATGGGAACATTTTGAGAGAAAATAACATGTAGGCTGGAGAGAAAAAACAAGGTATGCATGTGTTTGGGAATAAGGAGGCATAATACAAGATCATAGCAATAAAGCTAAATGCATCCTTGATGAGTTTAATCTAATCTTTAAAGACAAGAGAATTGACACCATGAAAGATAAAACTTTAAATCACAATGATATGAAGTATCAGATCCAAGACTACTTTCTGAAGAAGTGTGGGGGAGGGAAGACAGTTGTACAGAGCTAAATGGGATTTAGGAAGAATTAAATTGGGTTTGAGTTTAGAGAGAAAACTCAAGTTATAATGGAGAAAGCCTTGCATTTGGAGTGAGAAGAGCAGGATTAAAAGGTCAGCTTTGCCACTTACTCTCTATGTAATGTTGGGGAAGTCACTTAGTTTTTCTAGCCCTCATTTTCCCATCTGTAAAATGAGGTAGTTGAATTAGCTGACCTTTGAGATCTCTTCCACTCTAAATCTTTCATTCTGTGAATAGTGTGACATCATGTAAAAGGAAAAATATTATGGTGGTGATCAAAGCCCATGTAAAAGAGCTAGGCACCTTAGCAAGATGAATAACATTATAAGGCATATAAGATAAAAGCTAAAATGCATGGAAAAAGGACAGAATCCATAGTTCAAGAAAAAAGATTGAAAGAACAACACAAGATAAAAGATGCCTTCATGGTGCAGAACAGGGACTTTGTTAGGGATTAGAATCAAAGTAAAAAAAAAAAATGAGATGAATTGATGAAGGATGTATTTGGTTCAATTTCAATGTAAAGTCAAAGATAGGAAAAAAAATGCTCCTACAGAAAACAGAAGGGGTTACCCAAACATGATACTAATTTAGCCAAAAATTGATTTAGCCTTGGCTAGCTGGGCACCAAGTTTTTGTTTTTTTTTTACCTGCTCAGAAGGCTGGGGAGGTCAGAGCCCTGTTGGTAATGTATATGCAGGAAGGAGGCACCGGATGTTGACTTCTGTAGGTATTACATGGCCTTTGAATGTATCTGGGCAGAAGTGTGACAGGTATTGTGAGGGCAGAGGGATTCATACCTGAAAAGCTGAGATATGGTTAGAAGACTGGTTTGCAGTCAGATTCCACCAAGAAAAGTTCACTCTTCAAACTCCATAAAGCAGTACAGGGAACACTGAAAAAGGTTGTTCACAGCTGATTCTGATTAGTTAAAAGCATGATCAAGTATGGATAATGAGTTGGAATCTGAGAAACCAAGTGAATGTTGAGGCCAGAATCACACTGAGCTTGAAGATATAAGCAAAGATTTCCCCACGAAGGGAGAGTTGGCTGAAAGAAGAGGTCTTCATTTTCTCTTTGGGGGAAAAGGGAATAATTTGTCTAGATGTTTAGTGGCTTCATTTGAGCAATGAGCTTGCATTCTTCCCATAAATTTCCTAAAAAAGGTATGGGCATCCAGTGCCCTCCAGGAAGACAGTTTCCCTTGGAATTTTTACGACTTGTTATATGTGTTCTGGTTTGGGAAGGGCCCAGTCACTAGTAACAGAACATATTGGAATTAGAATGTAGAAATGGCCTAAAGACATAGACCATAAAATTAAAAACAAAAACAAAAAACAAAAAACCTTTGGCCTAAAGGTATATAAAAACACAGATGGCTTATTTAGTATTTCAAATGAGATAATGTATGCAAGACACTTTGAAAACTTTAAAATCTATGTAATTGCAAGTTATTAATAGGAGGGGAAGGAAAACGTTAAAATCTCCACTGTCAAGGATGGCAGTAACTATGTGATAGAGCATTTTAAATTCAATCTAAGTGCAATGAATATTGTGTAAATGAACTTATGTATTATAGTTTTTCCATCAAAATGCTCTTACATTGAAGTATAATTAATCATGTAACTAAAAACTTCAAATATGAAGGACTACAATCAACAGAGGGGCAGCCAGCTGACACAGTATACAGAGCACAAGGCCCAAAGTCAGGATAATCCGAGGTTAAAACAGGCCTCAGTTTGCTGTGTGATGCTGGGTATTTAATCTCTGTCTGCCTCAGCTTCTTCATCTATAAAATAATAGGAGTCATTTGCCAGTGTTTCTGTGAATGTAAAATGTGATCATATTTGCAAAGCACTTTGTAAAATATAAAGTGCTAGCTTAAAAGCTAACCAATATCATTTTTATATAAATTTTATATTTTATATATTATATATAATTTTGTATTTTATATATATTATATAAATTTTATTTTTCTAATTAAATGTTGAATTTAGAGTAGGAACTGTAGTTTCATCATCAAGCTCTAAAGCTATTATCCTAAATTAACCTTAAGGAGATCTCCAAAAATAAAGGTAATCAGGTAATTAACAATCAGCATTATTCTAGGGAACTTCCTCAAGAAACATAAGAAAAGCACCATGATGTGCCAAGAAAGTTATGTCAAAAATTCAATATACCAATAACATGCCAAGAAAGCAATATAAAAAGTCAACATGTTAATGACATGCCAAGGACATTTCTAGGAAAGCTCCCCAGAAAATTTGACACACCAATGTCATCTTAATGGTATGCCAATGTCACATCATGAGGATCACATCAAGATTCAATAATTCAACACGTCAATGACATACCAATGACATGCCAAGAAAATGTGTCAATCACAAACCAAGAAATTCATTTCAAAAATTTAACACTCCAATGGCATGCTAAGAAATCCACATCAAAAATTCAACATGTCAAAGATATACCAATTATATGCCAATAAAGTCATGTAAAATTCAATACACCAATGACACACCAATGGCATACCAAGAAAATTAAACCACACCAAAATTTAACAATTCAGTGCACCAATGACATGCCAAGAAAATCTTATAAATCCAACATGCCATTGACATGGCAATAACACCCCAAGAAATCCAAAAATTTTGAAAAAATGTTTCATAAATATATTTAAGATATATAAGAAAAGCACAATGACACGTCAAGAAAGTTACATCAAAAATTCAACACACCAATGACAGATCAATTTTATACCATTATGTCTTGGTAATAAAAGGATGAAATTAATATATAATATAATGTATACAAACATGTATACTAAGTTTATGCATGAATATTTGGGGGGGGGGAGGAAGAGGAAAATTACTAATAACTAAGAAGGAAAATCAGGAAGGCTCCTTGAAGGAAACCAGGGCTTCTAAGAACTAGGCAGGCAGAGAGACTGATTTCCCAATATGAGGAACAATAATGATGAGTCATGGAAGAATGAACTAGAAAGCCAAGTTCAAGAAACCTCAAATAGACCAATTTGTCGGAAATCTACAATGTATGAAGGACAATCCAGTAAAAGGAATTTGGAAAGATAGTCTAGAGCCAGACAGTGAAGAGTTTGAGATAACACACAAAGTATGTGTCTTGTCCTAAAATGACAGGAATCCCCTAAGCTTCAGGACAGGGGATTGAAAAGGTTAGACTGGGGATTTAGGAATACCATTTCCTTTGACAGGTAGGTGAAAGATAGATTGGAAAGTAAAGCAAATTGAAGCTGGGAGTCCAATTAGGAGGCTGCCGCAATTGTTTCCTTGGGAATCCCCAGGTCTGTGTCTTATATTCCTATTTTCTTCACTTGAAGTGTTAATTTCTGTCTCTTAAACAGGCTGTCATTATTCTTTTTCTTTCTTGCCAATGTGCTTCAAGACCTGGGTGTTTTTGACATGAAGTCCTTCTGTTCCTTTAAACTCAGATTTTTGTTGTTGCTGTTGATGATGATGTTTGAGTTTTATATGTTAACAAGAATGTGTCAGCTTCTTCTCCTGTGTTTCTTTTGGATTAGATGCTTATTTTCCTCCAACACTTGATATATGATTCATCTAAGAACCCCTAATTGTTGAATGATGCAATACATTGTTCTCAGTAGATATCCTTTCTTCCTTAAATTAATGCATTTTAACATGAGTTATTCATCTTCCTGAACTCAAATCTTACTGCAGACCCTTCCCAGCGATGTGACCCTGAACAAGCCACTTAACTCTGCCTCAGTTCTGGAGACGAAAATGAACATTTATTAAGTGTCTACTATATGCATAGCAGTCAGGCAAAATTATAACTAGGATTTTATTTGTAACTTAGATAAAATGTGAAAGGAGGAAGGAGGTAAAGTCCTCTGGGGCATAGCAGCTAACTGGAATAAAGAATGCCCTGAGTTAATGTTATTGGTACCCTCTAAATTTCTGGGCTCTAGAATAGAGCCCCAGTCACCCATCCCAATAACAAAGAAGATGAAGGCTCCTAATGGGGAAGAATTTCCATTCTACTGGGATGAGTTCATGACACTATGCTAAGCATGTAATTACTAACTAGCAGAGAAAACTGATTTCTGAGTCAAATTAATTTTTAGATAAATAAACATAGACCTCCATTTCTACCCTTTTCTTGTGTTTCATTTATCAATTATCACAGACTCAAGGAAGACTTTTCTCCTCTTTCACAACTTTATGACTTTCTGTGCACCCTATTCTCAAATACCTTCACTTTATATTGTAATGTATTTGTTTGTACACCTGATTTATTTATTTTTCTCTTCCAGACTGCAACATACTCAGGAACAGTTCAGGTTGTTGAAGTTCTGTTTGAATCCACTTTAGTGCCTAAAACATTTCCTGCATACACACTCTGTATAGATGTTTGTTGAATTCAACTGCATTTGTGAAGAAGCTGAATCAAAAAGTTCAATATTTAAAAATAAAGAAACAAAAAAACTAAACAAACATTCCTAAGCTTATGGATGAGAATTATTTTGAATAGTAAGATTTGTTCTTTGATTTGATTTGAGAAAGTATAGCAAATAGGATTAAAATAACATTTTTTCTTCATTATCACAAATGATAATTTAATCTTATCCCACTGTTTATGTATCTACTGCATCCTTGGAATAAAATGATTGAAATTTTTTTATGTGAATAATATTATTTTTTAATTAAATCAAATATTTTAGTTTTACATAGATATAGATATAGATATAGATATAGATATAGATATAGATATAGATATAACTTATGGAGAAGGAGGAGTGAAGGAGAGTATTGCTAGTAAACCATTATGGGATGACTTCCTAAACAAAACCAGAGTGGGACTGTAATCATTTTAATGTTCCCATGTGGGTCAGAGAATGTGCCTCTAATAAAGCATTGTGCCTACTTCAGAAGATAAAAAGCCAATATTGTCTGGAGGTTTTCTTTGAAAGTCTGTACCCTGTAATGAACTTAGTCCAAGTATAAATCTAGTTCAGAAGATAAAAAGCTAATATTGTCTTCTGGAGATTTTCTTTGGAAGTACAGACCCTGTAGTGAATTGAATTCAAGTATAAATGAAATTTACAAATATTTCCTCTCCCCCTCTATGTTTAAAACCTGATTGTCACTCCTGGGGCTTCAGGAAATGGTAGTGGTGATGCTTTTGGGGGGTAGAGTGTGTTATTTGAAAATACATCCTAGTTTAATTTAACAATAATGTATAAAAATGAACACCATTAACATGTTTTGAAAGAAATTGGCCTTTTAGGTGGTAAATGATAAGAAACAGCCTTTTCATGCAAAACAACCTGTCTTTTTTCTTCCAAAAGTTTATCAAAGAGCAAAATGATTGGCTACACATGAAAGGAACCTATTTATTTTACCTTAGAGTGATTTAGTTACAATAGTTTCTGGGTCCTGGGAAAAATGGACTATGCAAGGCAAGTAACCAGAGCCTGTCTCCCTCTAGTACTTCACAAAATGAGATCTATAGCTTTTTGACATCCAAATTTTTCTCACTTATTGCTTTTATTCCTGATCCCATTTAAGATACTTATCTCTTTCTTTAAAATTTGCACATTCTCTAAAGCTAATCTTTACCTTCTTCTAATCAAATTTAGAATTAGTATCAGAGGTAACCAGATAACAAAGACACATTTTCATGTGCACAGCAAATGATTCAAGTAGTCTATGAAGATAAATTTTAAAAGGCTCTAGAGAAACTTTTGAAATCCTGTCAATGGATTTATATCCCCATATCTGTGATGATTTATTATAGTATTTTCTAAAGAAAATAATTTAATATCCGTTGTGAAGCGCTCTAAATGCCAAACTGAATTGTATATTTTTATGTAGCATGGAGCTGATCCAGGAAACATTTAGAAATTTATCAAGTATCCATTATGCTCCAGGCATTGTATTGATGACAAAAAGAAAGGCAAAAGGAAGCCTCTTCCAACAAAAATCTCACATTTATTTAATGGGAGAGACAATATACAACAACTATGTACAAAAAATATATAAAAGATATATTAGAGATAATCAATACAAGGAATAACCTCACATTAAGGAGAATTAGGAAAGGCTTCACAGAAAATAACTTTTTAGCTAGCATATCAGGAGACAGAGATAGTGAGGGAGAGAATTTCAGGAATGGAGCACAGTTACAATTGCCAAAGTAAAGAGGTAAAGTGTCTTATGTGAACAACAGTCACTGTATCTCAAAGTATATGGGTGTAGTGAAGTAAAAAAAGAAAAAAAATACTAAAAAGGAGGAGGCAGGTTGTGAAAGGCTCTAAATAACAAACCTAATTGTATATTTTATACTAGAATTGATGGAACACCACTGGAGTTTATTGGATATTTTGGTGATATTGAAATTTCTGCCTTTAGGAAGGTTATTTTGACAGCTGAGTGGAGGATGGTCTGGAGTACAGAGTACAAAGAATCTTGATCCAGGGAGATCAATCAACTAACTAGCTGTTACAATAGTCAAAGCATGACTTATTAAGGACTTATTACACACTAGAACTATATCTTAGTTTACACACACACACACATATGTATGTATATAAAATGTATCCACATATTTACTTTTAAAGATCAGCCAAGTATACTGAAGAAGAAAACATTTAGAGAGGATCTGGCCTTCAAATATTTGAAAATTAAAGAAACAAATACATAAGTAAAACCAAAGTTATGAAATGGACAACAAAAATGGTAACAATAATACCATTCACGAAGTTTAAATAATATATTTCATTGCCGTAACAATGAGACTATAAGACTACAAGAGCTCAGAAACCATGATGATCAGCAAGTCTCAGGCACCATGAAATGAAGAGAAGGGGTTGCCAAAAATAAAACTGGGTAGAATATAAACTTATGTACATTCATAGGCTGGGTCACCTAATAAAAGCAGAAACAAGCAAAGAAGTGTTAAAGGTCAAAGTCATCCCAAACATACTATTTAATGATTAAAATTGAAGGCCTATAAGCAGAAGAAAAAAATTAAAAACACACACACACACACACACACACACACACATACACTCTCTCATGTGTGCAAAACCTTTATGAAAGTCATCTATACCAAAACCTAATTTATCTTTAATGAGGTAGAAGACAAGAAATATTAAACAATAGACCATATCTTTAACACTGCAATTAACTGAAAGATATTGAGACTATACAATTATATATTGGATTTATTATTTGATTATGTTTACAAGTATTGGATTCAATATTATCTTATAGAATGTTTTTTAGAACAAGACATCTCCCAATCATACTTCAAAATTGTTGAAGATTCCTTTTAAGATAGAGCAGAAATAATACTGTTCAAAAATTCTCAGATGATAAGGATCATATGAGTTATAAAACTGGAAGATGTCTGCTTTGACAAAAGTATTAACTACTATGATGTAGAAGATCCAACAGAAAGTCTGGGTCAAATAGAGATTCCATGGGGTTGGTGATGTCCTCCAGACGCTTCTGTTTGTGCATGAAATTGTGTCAATGACATCAAATCCCAAGACTTTGCTGAGCCTTGCAAGTAATCATTCAAAGGAGTTTACCCTATGTAGCTACACGAAAAAGACCAAATGGATAAAGAATGTATTATGCTAGATTTGAATATTTATCTGAATGGACAAAAATTTCCCAACAGTTTGTGTACAGACACACACCCAATACACACAGACACATCTGGAAGAATCAGTACAGATATTTAGAGTTAGAAATGAGTTTAGAAGAGATGAACAAGAGAGAGGAAAGCAAGGTATAGAGCTTTAGGGAAAATATAAAAGTCTTACTGACCTCAAGCTTCCCATGAAAATAAATGTCCCTCTTTTCAATATTTACTAGAGAATTAATTTTAAAAATTAGTTGAAATAGTTAACAACTTAAGCAAAATTGTGGTATATAAAGAAATCCTACACAAATCATCAGTATTTCCATATATTACAAAGAGGGCAGAGAAACAGCAGGATGGGATAAAAAAGAAAAATTCCACTAAAAAAAAATCTGCAGAAATATAAAAATTTGTGAATCTGCCTGAAAAGACAAAATCAGGAACTATAGGAACATAATTACAAAATGCTTTTCACACAAATGTCAGCAACAGAAAAAGTATTAATTGTTCATGGATAGATTAAGCCAATATAATAAAGATGACAATTCTACTTAAATTTATTTACTTATTCAATGCCATACCAATCAAACTATAAAAGAATTATTTGATAGAGATTTAAAAAATAGCAAAATTTTATATCAAAATGTCAAGAGAATCAATAAAAAATGTGACTTAGTAGTACTGGACTTCAAATTATCTTAGAAAGAAGCAAGGTAATCATAATAATCTAGTATTATAAATGGAGCAGTAAATCAGTCCAATAGATAAGATACATAATATACAGCAGTAAATAATCATAATAATCTAGTGATTGATAAACATATAAAAATAGCAAAATTTATATCAAAATGTCAAGAGAATCAATAAAAAATGTGACTTAGTAGTACTAGACTTCAAATTATCTTAGAAAGAAGCAAGGTAACCATAATAATCTAGTATTATAAATGGAGCAGTAAATCAGTCCAATAGATAAGATACATAATATACAGTAGTAAATAATCATAATAATCTAGTGATTGATAAACTCAAAGATCCAAGCTTTAAGGGCAAGAATTTATTTTTGGACAATCATTGCTAGAAAAACTGGAGAGCAGTTTGGCAGAAATTAGACATACACTAACATGTCATACCATAAAACCAGATAAGGTCAAAATAAATACATATATTAAGCTTAAAGGGTTATATCATAATAAATTTAGGAACTCATGGAAAATATCCACCAACTGCCACTGGGTCTAAATCAAGGGTTGTGAAATTAGATTATTTAATTATTTAATATTCAATTTATTTATTATTTAATGATGCTTATATAGCTTCTCTTCCTCCCTCTTCTTTTCCCTTTTCCCAAATACTACAACTATCAAAGCAGTTGAGGGTAGGAAATATGGTTATTTTACTCATAAGAAAATTTATAATTCTATTTCATATCTGTCTTCTATTCTCTGTGTCCTTTTCTATGTTTTGACCAAGATTATTACTCATGGCAAAGTCATTTGTATAGATTTCTCTCATTGTCAGATCCCATATTCTGAATTCTATTTCAATTCATTTCTCCTGAGAGACCTTGAATCTACTTGTCATTTTCTTTCAGATACAAAACTCCCCCATATTTCTTCTGGTTTTGCAGCTTTCTGATTTCTTTCTTTGTGTATAGATTTTACTTCTCATCTTTTCCTCAAACTTTATCTATTCTTATTTGGGTTACCATGTGAATTTCCTTTTTTAATTCTTGCTTTAATTTCCATTCCTCTACATAGCTCTACCTTAAGTCCCCATTCTTTTCTGTTGTTGTCATAGTTTTTATTGTTGTTGTCTTTTATCTCTGATGAACCATGCAATCTCTTACTGTATCTTGGCTATAGAAGTTGTTTGCTAAATGAATTGACATATGTATTCTTTCATAGACCTTCCAGTATGAAAGATTTGGATCTGGATATAATATGATAAAGAAGATATGGTTATAATAAACCCATTTGTGATCCTGCTATATTTAGTATTGCATTGGGCTAGAAAGTAACATTGATATAACATAAAGCCTTTCACAATACTTTCCCATGTCTTCATTCATTCATTTAAAAAGCACTTATTTAGTTCAGTATAATAAAAATGAACAATAGACTCGAGGTTAAAAAAGTTGGTCTTTATTATTCATTGTTTATATAATATTGAGCAAGTCATTCAAATCTATAATCTTGAGCTTTCTCATTTACACAATTTGGAAAATGACATAGACCAATCATACAAAGTAACTTGGAAAGTGCTTTGAAAATTATAAAATTGCAAATCATCAAAAATTAAATGGAATTTTTTTCTAAATCATGAATATAAAGAAAAAATGGATATTAAAATTTTGAGATTTTGTGACAAAAATAAAAATGTCAAAAAAAAAAAATGTAAGCTAGGCCATGTGAATCCTCTCTTTGATTAAATGCCTCTTCCCCAAACCTCCAATTTAAGGAGGATGATCTTAGGCCTTCTCTTCTTCCTTACTGAGCTGCCTAAGGACTTCAAGGCATGCCTTCCTCCTCCCTCCTTTTTGGCTTCTCTTTATGTGTGGCCTTTCTCAGTTAGAATGTAAATTCTTTGAGGGCAAGGGTTATTTTTCTCTCTCTCTCTCTTTTTAAAAATTTTTATCCTCACCACTTAGCACTGGGCCTGGTTCATATTAAACAGTCAATAAATACATATTGACTTAGTGACAGACTGACCAACTAATCCATTACATATATCTATTTATCTAATTTTTTCTGTCTCTGTCTGTATTTATCTGGCTGTCTGCCTTTCTCATATGATGTTTTAGATAACTCTGATATATCCTGATGAAAATGTTTGGGAGGTAGTTGGAAATGTAGAACTGGAATTCAGGAAAGAGATTGTGACTGAATATGCAGATGTGGAAGTCCTCTGCATAGAGCTGAGTTTTGAATTCAAGAGAGCTGATCATATCAAAAAGAGAGAATCTATAGGGAGAAGCATAGAGGACCCAGAATAGAATCCGAGGGTATATTCATATATAGGAGATGTGCCATGGATTCTGGTTTTGGTCTTGATACTATAAAGGAAACCAAGAAGGAACAGTCAGTTCAGTTGGAAGGAAGAGAACTACACAAAATTGTCAAAAACCTAGAAGAGAATCTAGTAGGAAAGGATAGGTAGTTAATGTTAAATGAAGTAGAAAGTTAAAGAAGGATGAAGACTAAAAAAAGGACATTAGATTTATCAAAAAAAGAAATCACTGGTGATCTTGGAAGCAGCAATTTTAATTAAGTGTTAGGAAGTCAGATTGGTATGGTTTGTAAGGGTAGGAAAATAAGGGCAATACTAGCTACTTTTAGGAATATGGCTATGAAAAGATGAGGATAGAACATAGACATACTTATTTTGGTTGTTTTTAGTTGTGTTCCAGTTGATTGGCATGTATTTTTATTATAATTGTTTGTTACCATAAAGAATTTTACTAGAGTATTGCGGGGCCATTTGATAGGGAGATACATGCTTAGTTTTGGGATATCTTAGTCAAAAGATGTGAAAATTTTATTTTAGCATTTTAAAATGTACAATTCTAATTTGATCACTAGAATTGCAATTCTATAGGCAAATAAAGATATTTTAAGGTTGGATATATTTGAAGAAATCATTGGATAAAGAGAGATTGAATTAATATCCAACAGATATTAATAGACAAAGGAGAATATAGAAGGGAGTAACTTGCTGGAGGGAATGAAGTCACAAGCAGAGTCAAGTTAAGCATTTATTAAGTGCTTACTATCCATGGCAGGCACAGTGGTGAATATGGAAAATATGAGTACAAGTAGAAAGAAATTTACATTCTAATGATGGAATATAATATAATAAAGGAAGCTGAAAACAGGGAGAAGGAAGGCAAAAGAGAAAGATATCTGTCATGAGACGTGATAAAAAAAATTTTCCATGAAGAATGAGGAGTATACCTTGCAGAGGAAGAAAAACATGGTCAATCTATGTATATCTATTAAAATGATAATTCTTAAAATGAACCAGCCAATCAAATGAAGAGGCTACAGAGGTTGAGTGAATTCCTACAGGTGAGGTTCCTGCAGCACAGTTGAAAAAGCTTTATAGAGTAAGGAGTACATCTTAAATGTGAAATAAAGAGGTTGGAGGTAGAATTAGGCAGGTTCTCTTTATCCTCCAGCACTGGAGAAAAGAAAAAGAGGATAGGTTTTTGTGCTGAGGTGATTTGGAATATGTAATTGGGAGGAAAAGAAACTCCTGAAATGATTTTAATTTACTCAGTGGTGTTAGGGTATACAGCAAGTTACTGAGAGAGAGGATGCATGTGTTAGTAGTTTAGTGCCATCCGTTAAGTAGAGGTCAACACCATTTGGCTAAATGTAAAATTGTATTCTGCAGTCCCCTTAATCTGTTTGTTTTCTTCCTGTTCCTAATTTAATATCCTTCCATCATCACTTTCAAGTCATTAATCATATTCTGCCAACTCTTAGTCAAATTTACATTCTTCTGGTAAGTTAGCCCTCTAGTTCACCTGTACTTTAAGTTCTGGTACATAAATCCCAATTCCAATCTTTGATACCATTCTACTTTGTTATTTATTCCCACCATACTGTTTTGTCTTCTGAACCACTGACATTTAATCAGCAGCAATGATAAAAATAACAACCTGTCCTTCTGCTTCCAGTAGTTTATAATGCTCCGAGAGTTGTTCAAGTTTTTTTCTGTTGGTATTATGTGTTTTCACATGAATCAAAAGAACTGAATATTATTTATTGGGTTTGACAGTTTGGAGGAAGCTATTCATTATATCTTATATGCATACAATTAAAAATGATATTCTCTGTATTACTTATGCTATAGATTTTTGGCTCATGTTTTTGCTTTGCTAGTAAAGAAATTTCTCCTAAAAATGAAAATTAGCAAAACAATTTTAACAGATATCTATGGTTGTCATTGAGAGATTCGGTTACTTGCCCGTGAACATATGTGAGAGGCACTCACATAGTATAGCTAGATTATAGAAATTAAAAATATCTATTTAAGAAAGTCATTTCATGCACTATCCACTATAATTTCTAATTAGAATCATCATTCTTTAAAATAATCATTTCACTTTTGTTCTCCTTAGTTAAAATTGTATTTGTACAGGTAACTTAGTTGACATTGGATATGAATTCAGAGATGAAATGAAACCTACATTGTTTGCATAGTTTTAAAGACTTCACTAAGGTTAAAACAATGGGCAAAAAGTATTGTAGTTTTATTTGAACTTTTTCAATATAGAAACACAAATGTAATCAGATAGAGACAGAGAGACAGAAACAGAAAGATACAGACAGAGACAGACAGACAGAAAGACATTCAAAGAGAGACAGAGAGAGAGGGAACAGAGAAAGAGACAGAGACAAAGACCAGCAGAGACACAGCTAGAGACAGAAAGAGACAGAGAGAGACAGAGAGAAAGAGATAGAAAGACACAGAGACAGAGAGATAAAGACAAAGACAGACAGAAAGACATACAGAGAGAGAAAAAAGAGAAAGATGGACAAAAAGAGACAGAAACAGAGAAATAGGGAAAAAGACATACAGAGAGAGACAAAGAGAGAGAAGGAACAGAGAAAGGCAGACAGAGAAACAGAGAGAGAGACAGAAAGAGACAAAGAGAGAGTGAGAAAGAGAGAGAGAGAGAGAGAGAGAGAGCATGCACAGGAAGGACCTTCTGCAGAAGATGGGATTTGAATTGGATCAGGAAAAATAAAAAGTGGAAATAAAGCATATTGTAGCAATGAGGCAGCCATTATAATACTGAAAACAAGAGTCTTTAGAATGAGACATTGCCCATTTTTAATAGCACCTATTCCTCCAAAAAAAATAATTTCTAAATGTATTTATCTCATACATCTAACTTAGTCATGTAATTTATTATTATAACTGGGGCCTGGCACAGATATATTCTGGGCATGCACAGAACCCTTACATGATATAAGATAATTATTCTATTCTTATTAATGAGCAAAACTGATGTATGTGACACATGGCAAGATTGAACTACGAATAACCTGAAATTGATTGTCCCCATGGTAACTGTACAACAATTTGTTTGCATCTATTAGAGATATGGAGGAAGAAGGAAATCCCTCTAAACAATCTCTTTCCTGGTTCTAAATGCTTAATAACTTCAAATCCAGGGAAATGGAATTTCCTTTCTGTATATTTATGTGGTTTGAATGGCCATTTGTTAAATAGATTACCTTTGACTTCTAACAAGCATTGAAGTACAATTTAAATAGCTTGGTCTGAAGTTTCCCCTGACATTAACTATGTTCATAGGTTTCCATTGAACATTGATAATATAAACAAGATTGCTGATGCTTAGTAAAACTATTTAAGAAAATTACTTCAAATTTTTTTGAAGTAACTTTAGTCACAAATAAATAATTTATATTGAAATTAGAAATTTTTTTTATTTTCAAAGTAGGGCTAACAGGACTTCATTTGGTAATTTTTTTTTACTATAAAAAGTTACTTTAATATGTATTGGTTTCCCCTAAAACTAAGTATAAATAACTAAGGCTCTATTACATAGATTTTTTCTCACTAAGACAAATGGATATGTTTCAGAACAGTTGTATGTAAATCATATTTTGAAAATTTGAAAATAAATTAACATAATTTCAGAGCTCCTTTTTCTTTATTTCTGATTGGCCTTCACTTGGCAGTAGTTACACCTATTAATTTCTCAGACTCTCAAATTATTTCACTTTATCAGTCAAATAGTTAAATAGTTATTAAATCCTAATAATTATGTTGAATACTGGGAATATCAGAAAAAAGGCAACACATAACTTCTGTTTTCAAGATGCTCACATTTTAAAAATGGAGACAACACACAATTAACTAGATAATATAACTAAGACCTTCCCAGCATAACAAAGCTAGTAAATGGCAAAGGCTGAATTTAACTCAGCTCTTACTGAATACCCTTTCCATATAACAAATTCTTTGTAAGTATTTGCCTAAATGAAATTAATCCAATTAGGTCCAACATGATTGTCTGATTGGGATTTTCTATTTTATTTGTTATAGTATTTATATTTATTGTGTTCATGTTGTGTCTGTTTTAGGAGAATATAAGATCCTTGAGGACAGAGGCTATTTTAATTTTTTCTTTGTAATGCGTAGTTTACATAGTGCTTGCCATATGAAAGGAGCCTATGGATTGAATGAATAAAGACATGAATTAATGAATTATCCTGGGGTTTTTTTTTTTGGTTCATTTTATTTCACAGATGATAATTGCTGATCTAATTGAAAATGATGTCTAGGATGATTTTTATATCTGTAAAGCCACCGAAAAGAAAGTCAGTCCTTTGAGGTGGTTTTATTATAGTAATTTTGTAGAAGTTGAAAAAAAAGTAAGTTAATAAACAAGGTCCACAATTCTCTTAATAAATTTATAAATTGAATCCCTCCTCCTTTTATTTTTATTTTGTGAAAAGGACAATAATTCTAATGTATCAATGGGCACGAAATTTGTGAGGAAGGCTTGGAAAATGGAATGAAGTTCATTGAATGTACAGCAAATAATGGCAATAAGAATAATAATAAATCATAAAAAAGTTAATGCATTATGGCTAACGGGCTTCCAAATTTTGCTGTTTCAATAAATAAATAGGTTCCCAATTTATTTTAATATGCATGAATTGTAATAATATTTTGAAAACAATTTTAGAAGGAAAAAGTTGATAAAACAACTTGTTTCTTTTAAAGATTAATCTTTGTAGCAATGGCTGGGGCTCTTTATAAATAATTTAAATATATATATAGTGTGTGTGTGTGTGTGTGTGTGTGTGTGTGTGTGTGTATACCAGAGTATGCTTGAGGGCAAACACTCATTGCATGCCTGGCTTATTTCATTCTCCTAATAGATGCCTAATACAGTTACAGATGTATCTCATCCAGCATAATGTAAACCAGTCAAAATACAAACATTCCTAAACATTTCTTGGTTTGGGACTATGAGGCTTATTTTTGCATTCTCTCTCTTGAAAAATCATTAATTTGCCTTCCTGTACTCAGTGTTCTAGAACTGAATTCTTGTCAATTATTAATAATTTATTTGATTTCCAATAACTGCTCAGCATTCAGCCTGTGTTTAACTGGACTGAAAAGGAAAGGTCTTGGCTCTGCCAAGCAGTAGAAAAAAACAGGAATCCTTCCATAGTTTACAACTCTTCAGAGACATGGCATTTCTATATATGGCTTTCTTGGCAAACATGAGGAATAGAAGAATTGTGATATTATGAGAGATGATACTTTTATATCTACACATCATTTTTTATCGATGTCTTCCATAAAGATTGAAAACATTTACCTATTTTAACATTCAGAAGCTGTCAAACTGGAGCCCTTAAGCAGCAAGTCCTAATTTCACTTTTTACCTTAGCGCCATGCTTTGTATGGGAAAACATTTTTTTTAAAATGTATAAAACACTATCAAGTATCTCACATAATCACTAGATACAACTAGGTGGCATAGCCTATACTGTTCTAGAACCAAACTCAGAAAAATTCATCTTCCTGAGTTCAAATCTGGCCTCAGATACTTACTCAGAAATAGCAAAATATTCTAACATCTTTGCAAAAAAAACCCAAAAAACTAAATGGGGTCATGAAGAATTGGTATAATTGAAAATGACTAAGCAACAACTAAAATGTGTTCACATTGTCTTATTGGTTTGAATATGCTTCAAGGTTTTTGTTTTTTCCTGAAATTTGACTTTTGTCTAAAACCTCAGAATAATCTATTGTTTAGATCTTACTAAAAGAACAAGTAGAAATGTAAACATTCAAAGAATAGGAAGCAAAATATCTTTATTTGAAATTTTAAAAATTGTAAAAAATCTATTAACTTCAGTATTTTTTGTATTTTTTTCTGCCTATGTTTACTTCAAAAGGAGTTTCTTTTATGGATATGATGTCTTTTTGGAAGCAGTCTATATTTGAATCAATAGGGAAAACGTGACGATTAATGAATATTAAAATAATGGCATTTGTTATAAGATTGGATCTTGAAACCACCATAACAGTTTCCCTTAAATGAAGGCTATAAACTTATAGAACTCATTAATGGAAAAATACTAACAATAGCAATTTTTTGAAGGTTGCTGCTGTTGTGTCCTCCAAATAATATTTTGTTATTACCAGTATGTTTTTTTTTTATCCCTGATAACAACTCTACAAATTAATGCCTCCCTCTGACCCCTGATATACAATTTGGTCAACTCCAGAGAAGCCATGTAAAATCATAATATAAACATCTCACTCTCAAAGGGATGTTTTGGAAAATGCTCTCCTCTCCAGTAGGATCAAAACTTTCTGTTGGAGCTCCCCTTTCTTTCCTAAAACATCATTTTACTTTCCCTTTTACTTTTCCCATTGGATCATAATACCTTTTCTCCAGTAGGAGCAAACTTCCCTATTGAAATACTCTCTTTTTTGTTGAATGGACATATGTTTCTGTGCTCCCCAATGACACCATTATATGAGATGTGCTTTATGTTAATGTGTATGCCTGAGTTGTATGCTGGGTTACCTTTTTCTCTTTGTCTTTCTCTCTTTTCCTCATTGCTTTCCATAATGTTTTGCATTGAACTGTCATTATTTTATATGTTATTCTTAGCATTCAAATTCATTCAGAGTTGTTTTCCTGATGTCTCTGGATGGTCTGATGGCCTTCCCTTAGACATAAATTGGATATCTGGACAAGGACAACATATTGACAGCTACACCTACATTGGGGGTGCACATTATTAATTCAAATGTAGAAAGAAAGGGCCAATCTAGGAATATTAGGGCTTTCCAAAAAGAACTTCCCTTATGCCAAAGTACTGTCTCAAACAATTACTGAAAAATAATATGGTTGAAGTTGAATGGCTTTTTCTCATTCTGCATGGAATGGGGTATAATAGAAAATACTAAACAAAGAATGCAAGGGCCAGGTTCTGAAAAGAGTTAAATGCCCCAAATGGAACTTTATATTTGATTGTAGGGGTCTCAAATAGAAAGGTACTCAATAGGACTGTGATGAATAAATAGAACATGATTAGACATTATTTTAGAAATATCACTTTGCCACTTTTGTCAAGGTTGGATTGGAAAAGAGACATGAGGCAAAAGAGACCAATTGGAAGGATATTGTAATAGTATAAAACAAAAAAAAAAAAATGAAGAGAGTCCGGACTAGTTGTGAGAATAAAGAGAAGATATAGTAGAGGTAAAATGGAAGACTGGAAATATGGTATGAAAGGGAAGATACAAGAATTACACCAAGGTTATAAATATGGATGTTGAGGAGAACAATGATTTTTTTCTTTTCCTTTCCTTTCTATTTTTCTCTTTTTTGGGGGGTGGGTGGGTGGGGGAGAGCAAATGGGGTTATGTGATTTGCAAAGGCTCACATGGTTAATAAGTGTCTAGGGCCTGATTTGAACTCAGATCCTCCCCTCTCTAGGACAAGTCCTCTATCCACTGTAACATCTAGCTGCTCCAAAAAAGATGTTTTCTACAAAATTAACAACATTTTGATAAGTGAGACTGGGTAGGAGTGGGGAAGATAATGAATTATTTTTTGAACATGTTGAATGTAATTGAGATGCCAATGGTACATTCAACTGGAAATGTCCAATAGGCAATTGATAAATTAGTACTAATGTTTAGTAAAATGAAATATACACAGATAAATAGATATAGGTATATAGATGTACATGTATGCATACATATGTATGTGTGTATGCTTATATATTTGTATATATGGGAATCATCTGCAAAGGATAATGGTTTATCAAATCTTTGAGCATTAACTGTAGAAACAAAGAGCAAAACAAAGTTCATTTGAAGTAAAAAATATCTAGAATCTCAAGGAAAATAGTAAGGAGAAAGAAAGGATAAATGGAGGGTAGGACTTCAAGTTTCTTGATTATATTACTGAAAAATAATCACTGAAGTTTAGAAACAGATAAAATTCTGTCTTTCAGAGTCATGAAGAGCACGCCTCTTCATGTCATGAAGTTCTGCCTCAAATTCAAACTCAGAAACAAAATCCCAGACTCTAGGCAATAAGCTGTAGAACAGTTATAGATAAGACTATAAATTCTTATTTATTTTATAAGGAGAAGTATTTGATAAGAATTGTTTGAGAGGCTGGGAAAACAACTTAGTAAAAAAAATTAGATTACTATATTATGCTACAAACTACAGCATATTCCTAATGGATTCTCAGATTATATCTAAAATGTCCCATGATCAAATAATGAAGAAAACAAATGGAGACTTCTTTAATGACCACGTCTCAGAGAAAAATTCTTAACTAAAAATGTATTAAAAAGATCACAAAAAATAGAGAACTTTGATTACACAAAATTGATCCACTTTTACAAACACAATTAATGAAGTTAAAAGACCAAGAAGAAAATTTCTGGACTAAGAAATAATTTTACATGTGTAAGTGACTAGTCTGACTCCTACTGCACACTAATTGTACTATATTTTAACCCCTTTTTCGGAGTTTCCTGATATCCTTAAGAAGTTGGGTTTGGATTTCTCATCTCTGAAAATATCTCTAGCCTTCACCAATTTAGGGGTGCAAGTCCTTAATCTTAGACATTTAAGCACTCCAATTTTCCCCAATCATTTAACAATGGTATTCAAAGGAAAAATAAATATTTTTCTCCAACACTTCAGAGCCATATCATTTTAGACATTAGGGAGGGGAAAGAGATTAGTGTTAGAATTTACCTCAGTTCCTAAAAATATTAATTCCACCAAGTTCCAATTTGAAAGTAATGTTCCATTCTGTCCCTTCAGTTCAGGCATCCTGACTTCTCAGTATTTCACTGGTGGTCTGATTTTAGTACATAAATTGTTATGCTTTGAAATTCCCCCTGGATTGAGCTCCTAGAACAGGACTCAACTTCTTGTACCTACATCTAAAAAAGACAAATGAAACAGGACTCTAAATCCATTTTACAAGGTCATAAGGCCTTAAGAAAGAAGAAAGATAACTTTCTTGAGCTTAGTGCATGGTTCCAACTATTGGAGAACCAGATGTTCAAGCCCAGATACTGCTCGGAAAAGAGAGAAAGATTGTGCCCCAATCTGGTAGATTTAAAGATGAAAATGGTTGTGGCTATAAAGGCAATGGAAAAATAGGCAATGTTTCAGGCACTTCAGGAACAGAGTCATAAGTCAACCCAAACTATTTGGAATCATGCTGAAAAATATATCTAGGTGACTTTTGACCTAGAGGAGCCATTGGCAGGCAGAGATCCCAAGGAGGTCAAAGACAAAAAGAAATGTATAACATCAAAATACATATGGCAGTACTTTTGGGGGGAAAATGGAGAAAAATCTGCCTATTTACTGAGGAAGAGTTAAATACATTGTAGGGAATGAATGTTATGAAATATTTCTTACCACTGCAAAATAATGAATATAAAAAACTTAGAGAAATATGGGAAGATTATATAATGATATGAAGTATACTAAGCAGAATCAGGAAGGGAGGGAAACCATGTACAACAGCTATAGCAATAGAAAAATAATAAAAGGAAACAGTATTATTTAATTAATATGAGAAATTTCAGCTTTCTCCTTTAATTGAAGAAGGAGTAACTATGGATATGTACTGTTGCATATTTTTTCAATTGTAATTGATACTTAGAGAGGGCTATGTTAAAAAAATGAATGTGATGAGGGAAAAAATGCATAAATAAAACTAAACTAAATACTACAAAACTCAAAACAGTTTAAATAGCTTACTGCCTATTATACTGCTTTACTTTAGAAGGACTTACTAAAGAAAATCTATATAAGCTCCTATTAAACTCCATGATAATATAAGGACAAAATTCATTTATACAGGAAAGTTGCAGACTGATTGTGTTGGAAAAGTTGGTTGGATGTTTAGAATTCTGAAATTCAGACATTTTCTCAAAGCAATGGATTTAAATAAAGGTTAAATTTTTAACAGAGTTTATGCAAATAAATCATAATATAGTTGAGACTGCCCTGAATTCTAGAGCCTGGGAGCCAGAGTCCAGGTAATAAAAGAGTGGAAGAGAAGCAGGAGGGAGAAAATCTTCACCCAAGACATGATGCTCCTTATAAACTCCTGATATTGAACCTGGAGTTACACGAAGACAGGAGGGTGGGATTCAGCTATCATTTGTGTTTATGACTTTGAGTTAGTTCTTTTCCTGGGACCTCAGTTTCCATATCTGAGAAATGAAGTTACACTAGGGTCTCTAAGGTCCCTTTGAGTTTAAAATCTGTAACCCTGTGATGACCTGACCATCTCTAAAGCAGTCACCACAATCCTCCCAAATAAAACGCTACACTTCAAATTAAATTGTATTCCATATTTTACATGTGGGATTTTATAATGAACTGTTTTGTAACCACCCTTTTTTGTATGGGAAGTAGAGTTTTTGTCCAGACTGGTGATTTCATCCAATGAAGGGAACATAGAATGTGAAAGATATTGTCTAATTACTGAATACTGAAAAAATTTAGGGAGTTAGGAAATTCCTATGACAAGTTAACTGATTTGCTTAAGATCACTCAGCCACTGTGCATCAGATTCAGACTTGATAGGAATGCATTTAAATTTCAAGGCTAGCTCTCAATTGTATGACTATTACACTAACAGGTTACTCAATGGAAGGAGATAATTCATGTAAATATTTGCTGTTTTCCTGCCAGTCAAATATAATCAAGATCTTAAATCCCTCAATGCTAACACATTATGTAATAATATTCAAATAACATTGTTTTTGGATAAAGTTAATATTTTCTTAATAATTGGCTATGGTTTAAATTGCATGAGAATTATATGGTTAGTAGAAGTGTTTTTTCTTCAAAAAATTCCATTCCATTAATTATATTAGGAAAATTCATTTGTAGAAGTGTTCATGAGATGAGAATTTATTTCTTGTTAACTATGCACTATGTACTCTCTATTATATGCCATATCTTTTTTCCAAATATATACCCATTAACAGTTGGACCTTAATATGGAAAACTAAAATATTTTTCCTAGGCATTTGATTCTAAACTCACCCATGCAATCTGGAAAAGGAAATATATAAAAATGTAAACAAACTATTTTTGTAATCTTAGAACTCTATTTCATCATTTGCCTTTTATTATAATACAGCCAAAATTCACGTCTAACAGTTTTAATTCTTTTTTAAAACTACAAGATTTGCATTTTGTTAAGATAGCAAAAGTAAGTACAAAGCAGATTGTAAATCATTTAAAACTCAGGAATTATGTAACATGATTAGTTATAACTTACAAATCTTAGACCCGCCCCCAAGAAACATTTACCTAAAAATTTTCTATAAATACTTATTCCTAAAAAAGACATCGTGAGGTATTCTTTTTATATTCTGACTTTCCTTTTTGTCTGTGATTTATTAGCAAGTAGAATCAAAGAATCTTTTAAAACATTTTCTTTCTCTCCACCAAAATATATTTTGGGACCATGATGAAAAAGTATATAAATGACTTTTGACCTGGAGAACCCATTACCAGGCGTATACTCCAAAGAGAATAAAGACAGAAGTGTGTGATACCAAAACATACATAGCATACATGTGCTTTAGTAATTTACTGAAAGGGGGAAAAACATTTTTCCCTCTGAAAATTAAACAGTTGAATTGTAGAGTGTCATTAAACCACAAATGTAACTTACTAGTGATAATTCAAATATTATTTAAGCACTGGAAATGTAGAGTCTAACAATTATATAACAATTTTGTTCATATATTGCAAATATCAAAATGCTTTATTAATGTGTTATTTTTGATGAACCAAATGACATTAATATGTTTTGAATAGTTTATTTCTGATGATGGATAAAAGGACATTTTCAAAATATTAAATTATCTTTAAAACTGTGTTCCTAGTAACTTACTCAATGTGAAGCCCATAATGCCTTATGAGATGTACTTTTAAGGACTCCAGAAGAAATTTATGTGGCAGGTCTTTAAAGTCTGTATTATTCAGAAAATAGTCAGAGCTCTGGCACAGATGATGTAACCTTGGTAGATATCTCAATCTTTGTGCCACATTCAACTCATATTAAGTAAAACTCTGGTTATTATCAGGAATTTTTAAAAATTGTTTTAAGCATTGTGCTTTGAGTTTCTTAGAACAAAGGTACCACATAAATTCAAACCATGACAAAGTGTCTTTTCTGAGCAAACTATCTTTATAAAATTCCTTAAATTGAATACATACTGATCTGATAAAATCTCAGACAGGATGCCATTTAGCAGAATAAATTATATGTATATATATATATATATACATATACATATGTATATACAAATTAAAGCAGAAAGAAAATGCAAAAGCAATAAAATATAAAAGAGAAGAACATGAAACTCCAGCAATGAATCTAGATATGCTTGCTTGGCCCTTCTAGAAAAAAAAATAAATTATTTTGCTGACATGAAGTTTTTGAAATCATTAACTAATGGCCCTTAAATATTATAAAAGTTACCTGAACATTGTAAAATTCACAAAACAAAACAAAAATCTAAGGGCTCTTATTTAAAATTGAACTAAATACATTGTACTAATACAAAAATAAGAGCAAACATTGTAATTTTGAAATCTCATCACTGATAATGCATTTTGCTTCAAATAATTTATTTTCTTTTTCCAATACAGTATTACCTAAAACAATTTATAAATTAGATTTTATGTTACATTTTGTGAATATTGCATATTCAACTGAAGATAACTATCTTTATGAGTGCTTATTTAAAATGTCACATGAGTTAAGGCTTTTACAGATTTCCTAATTCACAAGAAATATAAGTTTTATTTCATAACCTAATATCAGTTATGCTTCACATTATTTTACTAAATAACCATTTGCATGTGAAATATTTATCTTCATCAGCCTCTATTGAAGATCTATAATGTCCCAAATGCTAAACATATGTGTAATCTTCATAGAAAAACACTAATTCCCACTTTTGGGATATAAAAACTATATTTAAGGTCCATATGAGGGTACATACTCAATATTTAAAATAAAGTATATTGATGATGGTGCTGTGTGGTCTAATATGGACATAAATACAACACATTGGAATGGAGCCGTGAGGAAGCCTGGGCTTGTTTTATTGCCAGTTTAGCACCACATGGGATCAAGATTCTAATGTAATAGTCTACTCCTAACTGTTAACAAAATAATGAATGTTTACAATACAATTGGGTCCTTAGTTTATTAACTTAAAATAGTGAAATGATCACACATATTAGAACTGGGTCTAAATGATTCTCAGGACCCAGTTCACTGTCATTGGCATCCAATAAGTTTTCATTGTAACTTAGCTTATTATAATTGATTTTCTTTATTTAAATTTGATCGAATGTCCTCCTAGGGTCTAGGAGAATGCATTGGAAAATAATGGTATGGAGTGGAAGTTCTAAGAGAATGACCTAGGGCCCCACCATTTCAGCAAGGCCTAGGAAGTCAAATTTATTTATAATAATATTTCATTTTTAAAATGGTATATATCAATATATACAAATGGCATGAACCAAAATTCTTTCGGTAAGGGTCCTTAATAATTTTAAGAGTGGAAAGGAGTCTTGAGATCAAAATATTTGAGAACTTATGGAATGGAGATTATGTCTGCCAAAGTTAGATGCTATCCTGTAATAATGAATGCTTACTAGAAAGGGAAATTTGGAATAGTAAGGCAGAGAGAACACTGGCCTTGAAATCAAGAGACCTACACATAAGACCTCAATCTGAAATTCTTCTTAGACCTTTCTGAGTCTCCATTTTATCATCTGTAAAATGGGAATAATGATTCAGCTTCTCTTAAGAAATTCATGTGAAAGAAGTGTTTTCTAAATGTGAAATCACTAATGCATATTGCTATTATTAAACAACTAGATATACAACTATGATTTTTTTCCTTTACATGTTTAGGAAGATTTAATATGAAATATCACAAAGAAAATAGAGTTTTAGAATTATATGCTTTAAGTCTATGTGCAAGTAGACATTTTTACTACAGTAAATTGGATTAACAGATTCAGTTGAACTGGGACAATGGATAACAAATATAGAGTTGATAGGGATTTTTAAGCTAGTCTACTTTACAAATGAAGACACCAAGGCTCAAAGATGTTGTTCATGGCACTATTAGGTAGGAAGTAACAAAGTCAGAATAGTTTTTTTTTTTTTTAATGAATATAAACCAGAAGATAAAAAACAAAACAAAAATAAAAAAAACCAAAACACCAAAACCCTAAATTTTTCCAATGAGAGTATTGTGAAAATACTAAAGAAATATACATTCTTCTGCAATTACTTTCCAATCAATAAGTATTTATTGATTATTTACTGATATGCAATTAGAAACGTATCATTACTTGTGGAGAATAGAAGATAAATATTATGGTGCTCACACACATAAAAAAAGTACTTTGTAGTCTAGAGTAACACTATTACTTATAGTTTTAAATTATGTCTATATTAACTTTAAGTTTCCATAATTTCATCAGTGGGAATGGTTCTTGCACCATGAAGAATACAGTGACTCCTCTTAGTTTACTTGGTCCCCTCCCCTCATACCTTGTACTTAAATATCTGATAATTATCCCCAAACTTAGCCAGACAATAGATATACAACTCATCACCAACCAATATTGTACAAATTTTTTTTTTCCAATTTGGTCCAACCTCTAAGAATACATGATTTTAGATACCCTCTTTGAAAATCCATAGTCCCTGCAGAGCATCAGAGGAGAACTTTACAAGCATATCAAAACCACATTATTTTCAAAATTAATTGTTAAGTTTTATGAAATTGCTTCCTGTTCCCTTTCCTGTTCATATTTGTCTATTTCAGTGCTTAACATATACTAAAATTTCAAAAAAAAAAAAGGCAAAAGAAGCAAAATTGTAAATTGGTCAGTTAAGTTGTTTAATAGCAGCTCTAGTGAATTTGTGGGCAAAAGATGTTGGTTGTTGTGAGTTCTATGTATGAAAAGGAATAATTTATAATGTTTTTTAAAGATAATCAAAGGTTAAAAACATTTAATCATAACTGTCTATATGCACACATAAGTATATTACATATATACATGTTATAATGATTGAATCCAACTAATGTTGAATAAATCCAGTATTCTTTGATAGATCATTTTATTAGACTTAAAATTTTTACAAACAATGGGTTAATGATTATACCTCATGTGGGATTTATATTTTACTAATCACATTTCCAGTATTTTTTTTTTTTTACTAGCCACCAGCAATGAACACATTTAGAAGCCCTTTTATTCCTTATATCCTAATGTACTATTTCTCTCTGGACATTTTGGAAAAATGCCCCCATGAACACTTCATCATAACTAAACATTCAGCAATTTTAAGGATTAAGGGAATTTTTCTTTTTGAATTTTCAAATTATTTTTATATTACTAATTGGATTTATTTAATGTTGACATTTAAGTATTTCTCATATTAATCTACAATTTTAGTTGCTATCAACAAACTATGTAGGTATATCTGAAAAAAAATAAATTTGTCATCATGTTTTCTCTTGATCTAGAAGTAACTCATGAAAATTTCAACTCAGAAATTCATTAATTAAATTAATTAATATCCATTATTTGAAGTGATTCTTTCATTTTTTGTAACTATTCAATTTTGGTTTTCTTCAGTGTTTTTCTTTAAAAAAAATTGGCAGCATTGAACACATCCACAAATATGTGAAGGTATATATAAAAATAAAATGTGAGCTCTCATACAAAGGCATGTTAAATATGACATAGGCCAACAAGAACTAAAATGAGGATGGGAGAGAGGAAATTTACAAAGCATAGAGCCAAAATGATAGATTCTAAGTTCAAGTCCTCATGAGATGCCCTCCAATCATATACTTTTCCCACAGGCTTCCTCTCAGGATGTGTCAAATGCATGAGAAAAAAGCAAAGTCTGTCATTTATATTTTCATTCAAAGCCTTCTTCCATGGAAGGAAGTGGCTAATTTTCCATTTCACACTCAAAAAAGCGTGAAAAAGCAAAACAGAGAAAGGCTGGCTAAGCGTGGTTGTGAAGTGGGAGAAGAGAAGGTATGTCCTGCACAAAAGAGACATGTGCATATGTGCATATTCAAAAAGGAAAGCTAAAAGGAGAATTTAAAAGAATGAAAACATGAAAACCTGATCATCTTAAACTTATAATTTTACTTATCTATATTTGGACATTTTATTTATATTAAAAAAGAATTAGGACAATTCTGCTTGAATTGTAATACATAATTCTAAATCCAAAAGCCATTGTAAAAGAACAAAAAGTCAAAGAGTTATTTTAACTCTTTCCGTTCATTATTATTTTGTGCACTGGTTCTGCCAACCACCAAAAATTTAGCTCATCCTCCATTATCATCTTTTGATTTCTTCCTATTATTCTACTCTTAAATATAACCTAACCTAAAGAAGGGAAAGGAGGAAGAACTGTTGCAACAAGGAGAAATAATGACAGAGCATGGCAAATTTTTAGAAAAACAGAAGAAAGTATACACCAGAATCCCATTGTTTGTTAATAAAATTTGAGTTCATCCTTCCCATAATCACCTACAAAATGTACTCTTCAGTATCATGCTGGCAGTTTGTTTTACTTCAGATTTCATTTTAGCAGATGGATTGCAAATTGGCAACTACTTATGCCCTAATGAATAAAGCTCCATTACATTTCTCCCATTTAATTTGTGATTTTTCTTTTTTTTTTTTTAATGAGAAAATAGATATTCCCTGAAGCCAAAAATTTATGATTGTATTTTTTCTCTGTCAGCTTGCAAATCCCATTTGTATGCCTATACATTAGAGCATTGTAGATAATTTATTGTTTTTCTTTTATCTGCTATTTCACATTTATTATCTTATTTTACTAAATAACTAGCACCTTGTGTTCTGACAGTTCCTCAACTATTTTGATCCTTATATACATGAGCATATGTTCTAAAAAAATCACATATCTTCCTGGCTCTTCCCTGTTAGGAGCTGTGAATTCTGGGAGATATATTTAAGTCTTGAGTAAATCATAGCTCCACTGTACTAAATGGAACCACCATGGCCTGGAAGAATCAATGTACCTCACTAAATGCCTAACATATGCTCCAGTAGTGCTTGACTCACTGGGAAAATTTCATTGATAATGTGAACTGTTCTATGCTGTACAATCATTCTACTCACTACCATGATACTGGTAGCTCAAGAGTGAAATAAATTGTTCACAAACAGCACTGATGCATAGTAAACTGACATTTTAAAGTATATAAGAGCAAAATGAATCACTATAAATGAAAATTATTCAACTGGACTAAGTTCACTTATCTTTATGACCTAACTAAATAAAACAACAAACTAGGGGAAAAAACTCAAAAGAAATTTCCAATTTCATCAGGGATTCTGGACTCTTGGATTTATCATGTCAGTTCAGAACAAAATGGTTTTAAATTATTAAATTCCCCTTAGGCACCTGTATTTCCCATTACAGTCTCATCCAGATTACTATTATTGTACATGAGCAAATCTCCTTGAAGAGAGGCTAAGATAGAACATAGCATTTTTCTTTTGCAGGGAAGAGTTTCATTGCCTGAAGATAAAGAGGAAGGACTACGTGGCCATGGCTCTAGAAAGATGCTCAGGGTCCTCGTGATGTCTACGATTTCTCTTTTTTTTCATCTCCTGCACGTGCTTCCATTTAGCACCCCCTTTGTTTCTCTGCCTTCGTTTTTCCCGGTGCCACATCTGTTCGCAGTACTGGTCCAGGCTGAAGTTAGGGCTGCTGAGGATTTGCATGTAGTCTTTGTACCTCAGCCGGGACTCAGCCAGTAGATCTTTGCCCCTTCCCTCCTCATGTTCTGCTTTCTGAGTATTTTCCATTTGCTCATTCTCTATAACATTCAAAGTCAACTTCACGATGGTGTGGATGAATGTGTGATCCTGTGCTCTGCAGTAGTACATCCCGGAATCCTTCTTCTGCAGAGTGCGAATCAGCAGTCCATATTCAGTTTTGATGACCCTTTCATCAGGTTTCAGCTGCAGAATTGGAAAATGGAGGCAATAAATTAAAAACAGAGAGGGCTACAAGCAAATGAAAACATGTTACATATTTATACTTCAGTGAACCTGCAAGATCTCTTTCCTTTATGTCTGTCATCACACAGGCTACTTTGTGTCCTATCAAAAAAAAAAAAAAAAAAAAAAAGCCAGCGTCTGCTTGAACCTTATGCAGTGCAATCATTCACATTTGCATCCTATTAAGTCTAACCACACAATTGAAATGCACAATTGAAATGTCTTTCAGACTTACAAAACACAGTGGGGAAAAATATAGGAAAAACACAAACTTTTCCATTGGCCTGCCTTTGTACATTAATTGATTCAATAAACAATTCCTGTTGCACAGACTGGTATTTGAATTCCATGACTGTACTGTGAAATCAATAACCATTGATTAAGTAAGAATAAGCTCTCAGGAAAGTACCCATATGGGCAGTCTGATGACAAAGTTTTTTTTTTTTTTTTGTTTTTTTTTTTTTTTTTTTTTCCCCTGAAAGGAACCAATACGTCTTTCTAGATAAAAGACAATCAAATAAATGATCCAAACAGTATGTGAGTATATGGAGCAGTAATAGGTTGAGTTGTTAATCGTCAAGTGGAATGGCAAGAACAAAGGTTGATAGAGCTCTTTGAAAGTAGAAGTTTGTAACTGAGATGAACTATGACTGGAAGGGTAGTTACATTTTACATTTTAAGTTGAATTTCCTTCTTTATTTTGGAATGTACTTTGATACTGTGGTAGAATATGTGATACTCTAAAATAAGCAGTCTGTGGAAATATTTGCCATACCTTTGTATAATATGATATGGTAATCAGAGTTCACAAGTGAAAAGCACAATAGACAAGTACCTCCGTTGTTACAATCCCCTTTGAAGAAATAATATTGAAAGGCATTTAAAACATTCAAACTTGACTGGCTCACAATGTGGGCCAATGAATAGTGAATCTATCTTTAGTAAAATGGGTAAAGTGGTTTATAGCTTCTGTTTTAATACTGTTTAATTCCATGCAGTGTCAATGGTCTCACTTTTAAAGAAAACAACTACCTCCACCAAAAAGCTGGAAGCTTTCCCATTTTATACATCCCCTTCTAATACACCTAGGAGATGTAAGTCAAAGAGGGAGCAAAATAACTAAATTAAATTTACTCGCAATGATTGGACTATGCTTTGTCTTCATGTGAAAAAATATGTGAATATTTCCTCTGAAATATAAAGGAAAAAAGAAACTGACAGTTAAGTAAGCATTATACGTTCTGCTTTCCCACAGATAAGCAAAGTAGGAAAAAACCCTTCATTTTTGGCTTTGTTTCTCATGGTGTGAACAAAACCATGTTCACACAAGCTGCCTTATCTTGCTCTCTGGAACATTATATGAAGGATTCATCTTCAATAAATGAAAATGGTACCAGCCCAGGATCTGACACTAACTATGGTACCTGACAAGTTAACTATTTATGATTATTGAGTAATTTCCTCAAAAAGTATAGTGGATAGAATAATACTTTTTCTACCAACTTCATATGGGAAGTTGTGATGTTAAATATATTTTATTATTAATTGTTATCACTACATGATTAATATCAAAAGGAAGAATGTCTAAAATGAAACTACTTAAATTTGTAACTATGCCTCCACAATTCACTAAGCTGTACACACCTTTTGGTCCAATGATATTTCTATTAGGCCTGTTCTCCAAATAATTTTTAAAAAGTGGATAAATGCCTGTATATATAAAAATATTTATAGCAACTCTTTTTGTAATAGTTAAGAACTAGATACTAAAAGAATTCCCTATAGGTGGGTAATGGTTGAAAAATTATAATACATAAATATAATGGAATACATTGTTCTGTAAGAAATGATGAAACCTGGAAAGGCTTAAATTAACTGACTCAAGAGCAGGACTTGCACAGGATCAGAAATTGAGTTTGACCAGGAAAACAATTAATACAATTACAACAACATGGTAAAGACAAATATTTTTGAAAGACCTAAGAATTCTGATTAATGTAATGATCAACCATGATTTCATAGCACCAAATGAAAAAGCATATTATCAATTTTATCCTGATAGAGAAGCATGATGGGAATACAGATGAGCATAAAAAACATACTTTTGAACATGACCATTGTGGGAATTTGTTTTGACTGGCTATGCATATTTGTTGTAAAGTTTTGTTTGTTTGATCATTTATATGTTTGTTTCCAAAGAAAATGAAAGAGAAGCAATAGGGAAAGGAAAAATTTTTATTGTTTGAAATAAACATTACAATCTTTGTTTTGCTTTTTTAAAAAAGGACAGTTTACTAAAATGGTCACCCTAAACTCATTATTTAACTTAACCTTGGAGGCTTCTCTCATGAATAAAAGTATATATGTAATATATTACAATCTACCAATTAATCAATCAAACAGCATTCATGAAAATATCTTCATATACTGTTTTCCAAGTTTTGACAAAGGCAATAATAAGTCTACAAATACACAAGAGAGGCAGCTCTTCTCTCTAGAAGCTTATTTTAAATTAACTACATGTCTTTAAGGTCAAAATATCATTTATATTTATTTGTTGTTTGTTTACAATACATTCAGGGTTAAAGTGTCTCGCTCAGGTTCACCAAGCTAGGTAGTGTTAAGTGTCTGGGGTCACATTTGAACTCAGGTTCTCCTGATTCCCGGGTAGGTATTCTATTCATTGCACTGTCTGTCTAACTGACCCCAAAATAATATTTGTAAACAAAACCTATGATTTTATCCTTATAATGGGCTCCCAGAGAACTACTGCAGATTATCAACTTTTCTATAGTTAGGTACACAAAGTTGCTTAAGCAATGAGAGACTGAAGGAGTTGTAAGTCATAGTCAATCACATGAGAAATAAAACCCAGTTCTTTCTGACTCCTGGTCCAATATGCCATGCTAGCCAAACATGAAGTAAAATTGATACCACATATAAAACAATTAAGAAAGGCTTTCCATTAGAAAACTCACAGACTATAGTGTTTTCCTCCTTTTGAGTTAAGATTAAATCATAGCAATTTCCCAATGAAGAGTCTATGCTTAATCCTCTTTC
Organism: Sarcophilus harrisii; assembly: GCF_902635505.1. NCBI lineage: Eukaryota > Metazoa > Chordata > Mammalia > Dasyuromorphia > Dasyuridae > Sarcophilus > Sarcophilus harrisii. The sequence goes on along the minus strand of NC_045430.1, from coordinate 136,782,185 downwards.
TGACCTTGGATGATCCACTTATCTTCCTCTTTATCATAAGGGAAATAATTTCCCAACCATCACCACCACCACCATCATCCCTCTATTATTTGGTGGTATTTTGTAGCTTACAATTGTTTTTATATACAATATATCATTGAATGTTTCTAAGAAACTTGTGATATAGGTAGGGCTTGTGTTTTTGTTTGTTTGTTTGTTTTTGTTTTCTTTTGTTTTGTTTTTGCTGAGGCAATTGGGATTTCACACAACAAGGAAGTATTAAGTGTCTGAGGCCAGATTTGAAGTCTGGTCCTCCTGACTTCAGAGATGGTGCTCTATGCACTGCACCACCTACCTGCCTTGTAAACATGACGTTTTATATGACATAGAGGTCATTAAAAAGTCCCTCATCTAGAATTAATTTCATTACATGATTGACAGCTGTCCCCCTTTTTGCCTAACACATATCTGAGGTATTAAATGAGTAAACATTTTGGGAAAAAAAAAAAAATGAATGAAATAGTAACAGCCTTGGAGACTACTGACATATTACTAGAGGGTAAAAAGTGGGTGATATCTTTTAACAAAAAAGATTCTTAATAATGGTTTTCTTAAGTCACATGTCCTAATATATAGAAGCCATTACCGTTTTGGTTCCACTGATCTTTTTTCTTCTTCTTTTTAAATTTTGACAGGAGGGAATTGTGACATATTCCACACAGATTGTATGACACTTCATTATTATTTTCCCCATTCTCTTTTTGCATCCTGTTTATGTTGTTTTACTCACAGGTTTAGTCATTTTCCTGTTTTTCTTTTATGCTTTTGTCCCCATAGGACAGAAAGTTTCATAAACACCTAGGATTTCATTACTTTGTACTAGATCTTTAAACTTTTGCTCTTGTATGCTTAATTTGGACTTTAATTTCTGACCTGCAGATGTAAAACACATTTTATTAAATTTCAAACTTTCTGGATTTGTCATTTAGACAGTACAGATCATTTCATTGATATTAGATGTGGTTTTATTCTTTCCATAAATTTCAAAACTATGCATTATAATGGCACAGCAGCTTCAACAGGATACATTCAAAATTGATAAATTAGATTATCACAGGATTTTAGCAATTTAGAGGCAGGCAATCTGTGAGTCCAGAAATTAGGTGGTTGATTAACATTTGCCTAGTCTACATTCTCATGTGCTGCTTTTATTCTGCATTGAAATAGGATGCATTATGAACACTGTATTTCTCCAGTGAAATGTCAGTACAGTCAATTTAGAAAATGCAACTCTTCTGCAAATAGATAATGCAATCTTTAGTCAATGATTTAAACTCATGGAATTTTTTCCACTTTAGAAGTGATAAGTAAAAATTGCTGAGACCTACAAATCAAAATCATGCTTGAAAAAGGCATGGGATATCCATTTACCTAATGTGAGTAAAAAGAATAGATATATTTCAAATTATTAAATGTAGATCTTCAGCAAAAAAAGCATTTTTAAATGGGAATACAAAGGATATGTAAGTGCCAGGACATCAGGTAAAGGTCAGTGACTTCTGTTCATGTTGATGGCTGACTAATGGTAATTCCTTTATAGATAATTCATTCATTAGTTCTCTCACAGATAAAATACTGCCCCTGTCTTAGAAGAGATTGTACCTTTAAAGGACATCTCCTTTCATTAACTACCAAATGAAAAAATAGAGAGAACTAGATAACTAGAAAATTAAAGGAAAATGAAGACAGATACACAGAAGTACTGTATTCCTACTTATTTCTATTAATTATATACAGTATTTTAAAATTATCTAGTAACAGTGAAGAAACATGGAATTATATATAGGTGAATGTTGGAAACAGATAAAGACTTTTTCATGACAGTGGATAATTAATAAAGAAAGGAAATATTTAAAGATGTTTTAAATCCTCAGAAGCATATGCTTTGTACCTTTTATAAGAAATCATGATGATAATGTTGATGATGATATAAAACATAAGAATTTATGACTGACTACAGGAAACTTGCCCACATTATACTTGAAGGACAAATGATGTAGTGGGCGTAGTTTTTACTCCCAGTTCACAAAAGTCTATGGTGATGATGGTGGTGGGGGAGTTAAAGGGACACTTGGGACCTGATGACTAACCTACCAGTTAGAGGCATAAATATCATCAATTACAAAAGTAACATCAAGAACAAGTCACTAGATAATTGACTCATGAACTTAATCACACCAGACTGTGAAATAATTCAGTAAAGAAGCATCCTCCCACTGGCAGCAAGACAGGTTGGTGACAGCTTCTGTGCTATAGGAGATCCTGTCCCTTTCCAGAAACCATTCTGAGTGGAAGTAAGATTCTGAACTCTGATCTGCTGAGCATGAAGGAGAATATATCCTGCTGGGCCAAATGCTTCCAATCTAGTCTGGATTTTGCCCTTTTCCTACCCTCAGGAAACAGTTTTGCAGGTTCTGGACAAAGTATCATTTGTATAAATAATCTGCTGAAACATTACAGTTCTGGTACTTTAAAATGCAATGCCACAGAAAGACAATTGAAGCTGCATTTAAGTTGATGTAAGATTTTACTGTCATCCCACTGTGTAAAGTGCTTTTAAAAATTCCACTACAAACAATTTTTTAAAAAATAACAGGATTTTTTAATAAAATTTTTGTAGTAAAAATTTCCTCACCCAAAAAGATGTAAGATAATCAGGTAAATATAAACAAGAAAAGGAAAAGAAAAATGTACATTTGTAATTTTAAAAAATATTAAGGAGACAAAGTAACAAGAAACACTTTTTTTAAATGCCAGATTTAAAAAAAATAATGATAAATGTTATTGAAATGTTTTACCTAAACTGAAATTTTATCCATATTAATTAACAATAACCTTGAAACCAAGTTGTATTTCTCAACTTCAAATGTAAGATAATTATAAAGTAACATAACTAAAATAAAATCTAAAATGTTTTAAGTTTAATCAACTTTGATATATATTTTTGGAAAATTAGATAGACACACCAATAGATACATTGAAAGATAGATAGAAGCATCTATATGCACTCATGCATATATATACATATAAATACTTCTCAATTCTTATCAATCTAGAATTCTCTTCCCCATTTGTCAGTATTGATGGCCACTTGTTCAGAATACTGGAGAGGGAACGGAAATATTTAGTAGCAGTTTGGATTAAGTAAATGTTAAGATCCTGACTAACTCTTTAATTCTTGAAACCAGTTTCTCCTTGTCATAACTAGATTGCTATCTACTACAATAAATAGAGGTATTCTCAGAAGTTCTGTCCTGAGCCCCTCTTCTCTTCTCTCTTGACATTTTCTCTTCTGATGATCTTATAGACTTTAAGGACTTTAACCCTACTGACATAGCTGAGCCATCTCCAAATCCAATTTTTATCCTAATTTCAGTTGTATCTTTCAAATTTCCTGTTGAGAATCTCTAACTTGATTAATGCCTTGCAGAATCCTCAAACTGAACATATTCAAAGTCAAACTCTTCATCTTCAAAATTAGCCCTTTTCTTGACTTTCTTATTTTGATTAATGGCACTCCTATTTTTATAGAGTTGGAATGCTGATGCTTTCTTTCTCATCCCTGATATTCATCCTTCATTGAATTTGCATAATTCTTTTTCTTATCTTTCATATTGGTCTCATTGTGCTCTCATGCCCATAATCACTATTCTAGTTTTAATTCTTATTATATACCCTCCAAAGAATGGTAATAGAATCTCAACTAGGTTCTCTGTCAATCTACCCAAGGAAGATTGATTTATCTTCCTTATTAAGAAACATATATAAAAACATCAATTCCTTCTAAATGCTTACCAAATTAATTCTAATTCTTTAACCTCTCAACGAGTCCTCCATACATAATTTCCAACTTCTGTTTCCTCTTTTAGACCTATGTCTCCTGACAAATAGAATGCTTTTGGTATTTCTGAATATTCTCCTAGATGTGCTTTTTGGTTTGTTTTTCACTTTTAATTTTTTTTATTCTGAATTCAAATAGAAAATTAAAAAGCAACATTTCCATATACCATTACATAGGAGAGTTGTGGAACAAGAAATATCTCAAATACCGTGGAAACAGAAAACTGTTAATCTCTAATCTGTAGAGCTTGCGGTTCTTTTAAGGTATCTAATACATTCACTATTAGAGTTCCAAAGATTTCCTATTTCTGTGTCTTTCTAGGGAGTTGTTTTTTTTTTTTCCATTTTGTCAAATCCATTTTGTAATGAGTTATATGCTTTTTCAATTTCTTCAAATCTATTTTGTGAGGAGTTATAAAATTTTTCCATTTCACTAAATCTATTTTAAGGAGTTTTCTTCAGATAATTTCTATTTTTCCTTTTCCAAACTTTCTTGCAAAGCTCTCATTTTCTTTCCACATTTTTCTTTTAACTCTCTTTTAAGACTCTTTTGGAATTCTTCAAAGAGAGCCTTGTGAGATGGAGATCAACTTATATCACTCTTTAGGACTTTGTCTGGAAATAATTTGCCCTTGAAATCCTCAGTGTTCGAGGTCTGTTCTTCTCTTTCTCCATAAAAGTTATCAATGGTAAGAGTTCTTTTTGCTTTTTTGCTAATTTTTCTAAAGGTTAAGATCTGCAAAGGGGAGATTATCACAAACTTCCTCTATAGGTGATAGTGGTTTTAGGCTGCTTTGGGTGGGTGTTTGATTGATTTCTAGCATTGGGTGGTTGCAGCCAAGTCCTGCATTATTTTGGGATTCAGAGGCTCACTATTTTTCTTTTCTATTAGCATTGGATGTCTCACAGTTGATCTGCTCATCCACTGGCTTGTAACCAGTGCAGAGTAGCCAACATTACTATATTTTGACTAAGAGCCTCATGTTAGATTCCTCAGCAGGCAGGTGCTACACTACTCTGGCTTTCTGCACTGGGCCTGAGCTTGGCTGCCTGCCTCCACCCCCATGTCTGATTTAAACAGACTTTTTCTGAAGTTCTTCCAAAATATCTTCTGTTGGAAATTTGTTACATTCCAAATATTTGTGGGTTCTGTCACTCTGAAACCAATTCAAAAGTTTGATTTGTTGTTTATCTGAGGGATGCCAGGAAGAGTTCAGATAAAACCCTATGTATTCTCTACCATCTTGACTCTACATCCTTGTGTCTCTTTCTATATACCTCATGATTTTACAAATCCATGCCTTTATTTGTCCTATCTTTTCTTTCAGGAATTCCATCTCTATTTGTTGAAATCTTACTTATTTTTCAAATCCCTATTCAAACTCCACTTCTATTTAGTTAACTTTTCCTCTTCTTCCTGGATGATATGATCTTTTTCTCAACCACAATTAATATGTGATTGTGCTTCTGACAGACCATAATCTGCCTTACATTGCCTATTGAAAAATATTACTCTTTGAGAAATACTCTTTCCTTCTGCTACTTTTATGCTCCTTAAAAACTACCTCTATACCCCTCCACTGCTTTATATACAGTAATCAATTATTATTAAATTATTAAATAGCTGCTATATTAAATTTAGTTCTAATCAGAAATGAAGGAAACACTCTACAATTGGCGATATCTGAGGGATGCCAGGAAGAGTTCAGATAAAACCCTATCTATTCTCTACCATCTTGACTCTACATCCTTGTGTCTCTTTCTATATACCTCATGATTTTACAAATCCATTCCTTTATTTGTCCTATCTTTTCTTTCAGGAATTCCATCTCTATTTGTTGAAATTTTACTTATTTTTCAAATCCCTATTCAAACTCCATTTCTATTTAGTTAACTTTTCCTCTTCTTCCTGGATGATATGATCTTTTTCTCAACCACAATTAATATGTGATTGTGCTTCTGACAGACCATAATCTGCCTTATATTGCTTATTTAAAAATATTACTCTTTGAGAAATACTCTTTCCTTCTGCTACTTTTATGCTCCTTAAAGACTATCTCTATACCCCTCCACTGCTTTATATACAGTAATCAATTATTAAATAGCTGCTATATTAAATTTAGTTCTAATCAGAAATGAAGGAAACACTCTACAATTGGCAATGATCTATTTGAGAAGCAGTGCATGTATGAATGATAAGGAATTCATTAAAATAAGTTCACTATGCATTCATATTAGTATATTCAAACAAATTTCAGTTTTCTTATTAATTAAAATCATTGTCTTTTGTATAATCTGTATCTGGTTTTGGTATGGTCCTATGACAAATTTAAGAGGAATTTTAGATTAATTCCATAAATTCAGAAAAGTAGTATACAGAGGGAAAATTCAGCCAATAGATAAGAATTTTTGTTACAAAATTTATCCCATTAAAAAATTATAAGGGACTAATATTATAAGAAGGAAAATCTTTGTGTATATCAGCAGAACAAAACTCACACATATGTTATTAACATATAGGACAGTTGTGATACTAATTTCTCAATAAATTTGATAATCAATAATCATTAAGAAAATTTCAATTTTAAATACCCCTGATGAACTAATAGAAATGATCTGTAACATTTTAACACTGTTACAATAATCAGCTCTTGCGGTTTCTTTTCTTTCTCAGATTTTTTTTTTCTTCTGGATCTGATTTTTCTTCTACAGCAAGATAACTGTATAAACATGTATATATATATTATATTTAATACATATTTTAACATATTTAACATATATTGGATTACCTGCATCTAGAGGCAGAGCTGAGGGGAAGAAGGGGAAATTCCTGGAGAAGTTTGAGAGCCAGCAAGTCTTTGTTTGGAACTTCCATCAATCTTTGAGAAAATAAGGATAACTGGTGGCATGATGCAGCTACTGATGGTTTCCTATTCTTTATGGCACAACTCTTTTTTTCCTTAATTTTATTTTATTTTTATGTTTTAAATCATATGTAAAAAGAGTTCTCTATGGTCATTTTGTAAGATTATGATGTCTAAATTTTTTCATCTTCCCCCTTTTATTCCCCCACCTCATCCCTGAAACAGCAAAACAACTGATATAGGTTATACATGTACAATTGTTTTAAATATGTTTCTATATTTGTCATGCTATGAAAGAAAAATCAGAACAAAAGGATGTGTGTGTGGGGGAAGAACAAGAAAGAAAAAACAAGCCAAAAGAGGAGAAATAGTATGTTTTTATTTGCATTAGGTTTCCTTAGTTTTACCTCTAGATGCAGATGGCATTTTCTATCTCAAGTCTATTGGAATTTCTTGAATTATCACATTGCTGAGAACTAAGAATATTATAGTTTATCATCATATAATCTTACAATTACATGTACAATATTCTCTCGATTCTGCTCACTTCACTCAGCATCATTCATATAAGTCTTCTGAGGCTTTTCTGAAATTTGCCTGTTCATCATTTCTTAGAGAACAATAATATTCCCTTATATTCATATGCTATAACTTAGTCAGCCATTCACCAATTTATGGGCATCCATTAAGTTTCCAGTTCCTTGTATGGTACAATTCTTGATGTCCCACTAGTTCCTCTCCACTGCTACCCTCTCATAATTTCTCCCTGGCTCTGAACTAGATCCTATTTTTCTATATGAGCTTCTCAAAGCTTGAATGAGTCCTTCCCCAATTGGAATATGATTATTGTGTCTAAGTAAACTATGTGTAATTGATTTTAGGGTCAGCTTAAGTCTTTTTCACATCTAGTTTTTATTGATGGATTAAATTTTAAAAGTGTTCTTGTAAAACAAAAATAATTACTTTAGAGACGTGGAATAGTCAATGAAAATTCGATTCTTTCAATATCTTAAGTATATTTTATTACTAAGTGACCAATCTAAACTTTAGCATTTCAGATTTCTGTTGTATGAAACATAAGCATGGCCAGTAACAGAATATATATAGGGATGCTCTCATGTAAATATGCCTTTCAACAGTGTAGCTCTTAGCTATTGCTTTTTCTGATGAGCCATTTTTGTTTAATTACTTTTACATGCTCAAAATGATAGAGTCCTTTCTCTGAGTATTTATCATTTTAAATATGCAAATATAGCAAATTAGTATATCTATCTGTTATTCCTAGTCATTAGTATGCTACATTTTCTAATCATATATTCCATTTATGTTATCTTTTATACAAATCCTTTCAAATAAGTTATCATTGGCAATATGCTGTGACCTATTTAACCAAATCAATCAAACAACAAATTTTTTGACAAAAGGCAAATGGCAAGCCACCTGCCTGGTTACTATGCTAGATACTGGGGATACAAATACAAAGAATGAAGTGACCCTTATTAATAATGTTTATTTTTTAACATAAATATAAAGATATATATATATATATATATATGAAATTGTATATATAGAGAGAAAGACACACACACATGCACCTATACATATAAAAATATGTATCCATGCAAAGTAATTAAATACAAGGACACTTGGAACAGCCCTGATGAATTGCTGAATTGGGAAAGGTTCATGTAAAAGATGGAGTTTTAACTCTATTAAAAAAAAAAAGAGAGAGAGAGAGAGTAACTCTATAAGTCAAGAGTGAGACAGAAGTACATTCTAAGAATAGGGAATGCCTAGTTGGAAAATTCAGAGTAGAAGATAAGGCGCCATATATGAGAAATGAGATCAGTTTTCTGCCAAGTTTGGTGGAAGAATAATTGCATAGTTGAAAAGTACAATTGGACCAGCTTTTGTAGACCCTTAAAATTCTAACTAGAAGAGTTTTTATTTCCTTAGTATTTGGCTTAGTAAGAAAGTTGTATTGTCAAATCTACTTTGATTGAAAATTAATTTGGCAAAAGTATGTAGGATGGACTAAAACCATGGGATACTTAAGGTTGGGAGGCTAATTTTGAAGTTGATGCAATAAATTAGTCAAGAAGTGATGAAGGCTTGAACTAAGATACTAGATATATGAATAAAGAGAGGGTGTCAGATGTAAAAAATTTTGTGAAAGTAGAAATGGCAAGATTCGGTTAGTGATGAATTATGTAGAGTAAAGGAGAATGGGGAGAAGCCTATAAAAATGATGAGCTAATGACCCTGAGATACTGGAGGTGAGGATTTTGGGGAAAAGATAGTCTGGTTTTAAATATATCAAATTGAAGATGTGTGTCTTGCTATTTAGGCCTTCTTCAAAGTGAACATTCCAAAGATCTCTAAGTACTTAACAGCTCTTTGTTAAGGAAGCTTCACAAAATTCTATGCTATACTTCAGTGACAGGGAAGTTCAAAAACAATGAGATAAAGGAAATAAAAATCATGTTCATTTTGTTTACACTTATGTTAATTTCTTCTAACAATATAAATGTCAGAGTATACATATATATATATATATATATATATATATATATATATCACATGTAGACCAATTTTATTGTTTTGATTTAGGAGGGGAGAGGAGGGTGAAAGTGAGATAGAATGGGTTATAATGATTGCTATTTTATCAAGAGTGGGATGTTTCTAGTTATTTTATACTTTGATTTTGCTTTTTTCCTACAATGTAAAAACTAAGTCAAGGACAAACTATTTTGGTGGTCCATTAGCATTTAAAAAACTAACAATAAAAATATATATACAAAACACTTCTTTTTTTTATTTTTGATTTCCAAAACAAAGAGACTGCCCTGAAAAATTTATGACAATGAAAAAGGATAAAAGGTTTTCTATGAATTTTTCCATTCAAAATTCATCTGTTCTCGAAAGTATTCAATCAAAATAATGAAATAAGCCTGTTTTAATTTTGAAAGCAATATAAAATTTTCATTATTAGTCATAAAATGAGTTTTGCTTTACACTGAATGAAATTAGAATCCCATGTGATGCTAAAAGCAACATTTCCTATATAGTAATAACAAGTGTCTTGAAGTTAATTTTTAAAAATTATTCTGATAATATTTTGCTCAGGATGAATATTCCCTTCCTTGGTGACTATAACTTACCTCCTCTCGATGCTCTTCTCCAGATCTCTGGATATACCACTTAATAGAGGCTTGCTGGGATTTAGGAATACATTCCAGAAAGGTTGAATTAAATTCAATGCCAAAAATCACCTTTTCATCAGCAGTTTCATGACTAATGCCTGGAAAGCAAACATGGTATAAGAGATTAACCTCGACCTGATTTTTAAAGCAATAGGAAAATGGACTGATTTAGAACAGATGCTGTAAGGGAAAGAATCATAATATATTATTGAAGAAAAGGGAACCTCAAATTTTGTTTAATATCAACTCTCATAACTTTTTTTTTAATTCTAGGTCAATATTTCCACACAATTTATTTTTATGAAGTTCTTAAGATATGTAAAATAAAATACTGTCAATAACTATGGTGAAAGACTTTAGAATTCTTATTGATGCAATGATAAATCACATGCAAAAAATAAATGAAGATGAAACATTCCTAATGACGAATTTAAAATGCAATACACACATTTTCAGACATGATTAAGGATTTTTTTGTTTTTTGTTTTTTGCTGAATTATGTAGACATTTATTCAAGAATTTTTTTAATTGACTCAAGGGTACAGGGCACTAGTGGGGAGGGGAAAGTCAATAAAATGCAATTCTTGTTATTTGAAAATTTAAAAAGTATTATTTTTTCAAAAATTATCAAAACGGAAAACTTGAAAATAAATTTTGTGCTCTGAGTAAGGGAAAACTTAAGCAAACAAAAAAAAAATCTTCCCTTAGGTAAAACTTAAAAAAAATAAAAACCTTTATTATTTTCAACCAAAATGAACAAAAAGAAAAATAGCTCATGCCAGTAGCCTTTTAGCTCTCTAGTCAGGCCTGTGAGAATAATATCAACAGCTAATATTTATATAAATCTTTTATGTGCATAACAACTTGAAGACATAGACACTATTATCATCTTTTTTTTTTTTTTTTTTTACAGGTGAGGAAATGAGAGAGATAAATGTTAAGTGATTTGCCCTACATTAACCAGATAATAAGTGTTTGAACCCACATTTGAATCCAAGTTTTTCTGATTCCAGGTAGCATACCCCAACACTAGCTGAAAATATGCTAATTTTTTTAGTGTGATTTAATGATAAAAGCTATCAAAATTTAATAGTTTTTTTTAACAACTTAAAGGTATATAATAATTAATATAGTGCTTTCCTAGCAGAAATTGTATTATTAGATAGAAATATGTGGAATCACATATGTATTCCAATACTCAGAAAATGGATTTTACCTTGTTATACATCATTTTATTTTAATTTTAATAAGAAAAATGTGATGGAAGTATTCTTCAAGACTATATGTCCTAAATGCATGTGTGTGTGAAGTAGTTTATAGCAAACTTTCTGAGCAGTGTATGAGATACCTTATTCTCTTAAATCAATTGTACCATCTGTAATACATTCATTCTCAACTAACCAAAGCTTGTGTCCCATGTGTGATCTCAAAACTAGTGCTCACATCTGATCAAATAGAAAATGACTGCTGCTAGGCCAGATGGACCTGAATATGTACATATACTTTTTTGAATAAAATTTTGAGATGCTTATTCAGCAAAGTAGCCTAGTTGGAATGGCAGGCAGAAGACTAAGGAATAAGAATGGACAAGAACATTTAGCAAACAGAATTATTAAGAAATCTTCATGCATATATAAATATCCATTGGGTTATTTCTTTCATTGGGTTTCTTTTTTTCATCAATTGATTGTTGTTTTCAAGGAGAATTTTCAAGCCTATGATATGTAATAATAAATTACTCCTTTTCTAGCAACCAATGTATGACTTCTATTTAAAAGCTACAGTGTGTGGCAGTCAACAAAATATCATTTTCTACAGTTAAAATTGTTTCTTTAGTCTCATAATGCAATTTATGATGAAAAAGAGAAAGATCATCAAAAACATGAGGATACTTAAATACAGTAATCACTGATGCCTTCTAGAAATGGGGTGTTATATAACCAAAAGGATTATACTAATTATGAGGAAGCAAATAAATATTCTAATAATCTGCTTTGGTTGTCATATAACAGACTCAAAGATGCAAAGGAAAGATTAAATCAAATTTATTTCATAAACTCCTTCAAATTAATGGAAAATTATGTAAGAGAAAAATTCTGTAAGACCAATTATTTGCCTGAAATGATCAATTGCTTGACTGAACTCCCTTTGTTAATTCAATTAATGTAATAGGTATTGTAGTTTATACCCTCATTTGGATTTAAGGATAATCCAGAATTTAATTCTGTTCTTAATTACAATTTCCATACCATGTCTGTATTTTACACATAGAGATGGAATATCTGATCTCTTCCTAGATTATGATGGTATAAAATTGCATTTAATATTAAACTAGGATAAATTATATATTAATATACTTAATTTAATTTAAAAGTAATTTCAAGTGAACTTTTTGTTTCTAACATATGAAAAAAACATTTTGCTGTGCAAAATGCTTAAATTATTTTCCTTTAAAGAAAATATATAATCACTACATTTTATTTTAAAATCTTTCTTGGGAACTTAAGATAACCTAAGTGCAATTATGAATTATGAATGGCATTTCTCTTTAAGTTATTGTTCTGTCCTGTCTCCTATACATTTCTTACCTTCTAGAAAAGTGTTGCCTTCATTCTGTTTCTATTTCTTTACCAAGAAGTCACTCTTTCATTCTATTGCAGTCCTGCTTCCCTCCCTATCATTTTATAATAATTGCTCTCTCCAAGTTTACTAATGATATTTGAATTGTTTCATTCAATCCTCTCTCCTCAGACCTCATTCTTCTTGAGGTCTGTTATCTGTTGTTTTTCACTCTACTCATCATTGCTTCTTTCCTGAGACAGTCTTTTCCATTGGATCCCATTTTTTGTACATAACAGGGATAACTCTTCTCATTTTACTTAAGGATCATACTCAGATGCTACTAGTCTTACACACAGTTGAAGGGTTTGTCAGAAGCATATGTATACATGTGAGTTAAGAACTGCATTAAGATATGAAGATAGGAATATTATTGTTCTGTAAGAAATGAATACAGAGAGGCTTGGAGAGACTTACATGAACTGATGCTAAATGAAATGAGCAGAACCAGGAGATCATTATATACCTCAACAACAATACTGTATGAGGATGTATTCTGATGGAAGTGGATTTCTTCAACAAAGAGAAGACCTAACTCAGTTTCAATTGATCAAGGATGGGCAGAAGCAGCTACACCCAAAGAAAGAACACTGGGAAATGAATGTAAACTGTTTACATTATTGTTTTTCTTCCTGCGTTATTTTTTTACCTTCTGAATCCAATTCTTCCTGTGCAACAAGAGAACTGTTTGCACACATATATTGTATCTAGGATATACGGTGACATATTCAACATGTATAGGACTGCTTCCCATCTGGGGGAGGGGGTAAAGGGAAGGAGGAGGAAAAGTCAGAACAGAAGTGAGTTCAAGGGATAATGTTGTAAAAAAAAAAAAAAATTACCCAGGCATGGGTTCTATCAATAGAAAGTTATTAAAAAAAAAAAAAAAAAAAAGAACTGCATTAAGATAATATTCTGACTCCTTGAAAGTAGGAACTAAGAGCACTGAAAACACTGCTGGAAGTACTATGCATATCATAAATCTTTGAAAAAGGTCTACTAAATGATGAGTCAGGAGCTCTTAAGGCTTCTGAAGCTATGTTATTAAGGCCTTGTCCAAAGGTTTGTTTCTATACTTTTGGTTTCCCAAAGTCTGCTCAGTTCTGTTAGTTTGGAGAACATGTAATTATGTCTAACAATAAAACTTCATATCTTTTAAGTGCAAATTGGCACAGTATAGGAAAAGCTGATAAGGAAAAACAATTGTAAAGAATACAGATCAGATAAAGAATGATAAATCATTTAGTTATCACTCTTTATCTTATCTTTATTCTTTAAATGATTCTTTACTTTGCAAAGTGATTCACTAGAATTTCTTTTTCTTAGAGTAAGTTATGCTTATACATACGTTGTATTTTAAAAGATACTTTAGTTCTTTATCTAAAATCTTTGTGTATTTAGTTCTATGAGTGTAATTCATATAAGATTTGACCTCAACAATTTAAAAGTAGTATGTCTTTATTAGGAATGTACTTTTTGTAAAAAAGATTATTTCACAGTATTATTCTATGCTTCAGAATAAAAATGAATAGAAAAAAAAGTCTACTTTTTAAAGAGAGAAAATTACAATAAACCTAACTGAATAAATGAACAAAATGAACAAATATAAAAACTTACTGTCTTCTACGTCCCAGCACTGAGTGATGGGGTCTCCATATTTTACATCTTGTCTCCTAGCTCGCCTATGGAAAGTGAATTAAAATATTTTTTAAAAGTCAGCAATAGCTAATTGGACTTAGAACATAACCATGTCTAATGTAGAAGAGATAGAAATGTAAAGCAGGGCTGCTGCCACCTGTTAAATCTTGAACAGAAATAGACATTCATCTCAGAAAAACAGTGCTTTCATTTTTAAATACAAACAAATACAAATTAGTGTTCCATATAATTTTCACATGCTCCCTTGCCCTTTTCTTTGGCTACCTAGATTATATCAGTTTTGAATATAAAGGTAACTGTAGGATAAAACAGTTACAAGAAAACAAATCTGTCTCCCTGAATTCTCATGGAACTGTGTGTTTGATATAAGCACAGAACAATAGGGATTCTTTGAGAGCATTAGTTTTGATTGAACATTGTATTGATATACCCAATAATCTCATTTCTTCTTCTGAATTAGATTTGATAATTAATATTTTGATTATATTAATATGATAATAAATGAAGAGAGGTGATAAGTACCTATCTATATTTTAAGCAAATGGAAGCAGATCTTTTCACTTCTTTTGGCTATTTAATTTTCTTAGACTATAGTAGTAGCAGCAGCAACAACAGTAGTAGAAGTAGTAACAGTAGAAGGAGGAGGAGGAAGAGGAGGAGGAGGAGGAAAAGCAGGCAGAAGGAAAGAAAGGAAGACTGTAGTAATGACAACTCATATAACCTGTATTTTCCTCAGTTTCCTTGACAGTAAAATGGGGATAATAGTAACAACTATCTCTGGAGGTTGTTGTAGAATCAAAATAAAACAATTTTTGTTATGCTAAGCATGGTATTTAGCACATGAT
The DNA here is from genome assembly GCF_902635505.1 of Sarcophilus harrisii. Taxonomy (NCBI): domain Eukaryota; kingdom Metazoa; phylum Chordata; class Mammalia; order Dasyuromorphia; family Dasyuridae; genus Sarcophilus; species Sarcophilus harrisii. Next base: position 136,767,116 of record NC_045430.1, on the reverse strand, counting down.
TAAATCTACATAAATGTTTACTTACTCTTCCCCCCTTCTCTAGTAGTAGTATTAGTAATAATAGTTACATTTTGCTTCAGAGCAAAGTGGCTTATTTTTTTTTAATGAACTTTACAACTGTTCTGTAAGATAGAAAGATGAGGAAACTAAGGCTTAAAAATGTTAAATAATTTACATGGCCACTCAAATATCAGTGTCAGAGGCAAGATTTTAAACCCAGATCTACCTGATTCCAAGCTCAGAACTCTGCCCTGAGATCATTTCTCTCAATTGCCATGATTCAACTTTCTGCAAAATCCTGTATCCTTCAAAAGAATGGCATTGATTGGATTATAATTCTTGGGTAAGATTCAAACATTTCATCATTTGTTTATTGTAAACATGATGTTGGGAAGATCAAAAAATCACAATGGACTAATACAGTTTTAGGGAGGGAAACACATTATGGACTTGTCAAAGTGCATAAAGTCAAGAATATTTCTGAATCTTGTCTTTTGTAAGGTAAGATCAATTCCTCATTCATTACTGGTTAAAAAACATTCTTGTTCTTTTCACTTCTAGATTATTAAAAGGAGCGTATATTCCCCTATTAACCATAACAAATTTTATTTACATATCTATCTTCATCTCTTAACTGAAAATCACTACCCAGACTCATTGTATTTGCACATTTAAGACCAAAGATTAAATGGAGTTTATTAACCATCCCTTAAGGACTTTGTTTTTGTCCTATGTTACTATTGATTTGTTGCTACCCAGGAAAACAGGGGCAAATGATGATAATCCCAATCTTCAAAGTACTACATAAATAAATCAATAAATGATTGAATATCATAAACAATTCCTACAAAATTTACCCACAAAATAGCTTCTGCACATGACTTTCAGGTCATTTAAAAATTTATACAGATCAACTGATTTCTTTTAAATTGGACTTTGCCTTTTCCTTAAGCAAAAAAATTAACTTTTTTCCCTAGTTGTTCTGGCAATACACTTGTAATCTGAGATACTAAGGAGGCTGGTTCTGGCCAATCTCTTGAGCTCAAGAAGGTATAGGATATTTGCACTGACTTGAGCATCAATATGATGAATGCCAAAGAGTGTGGGAGGGTGCTTCCATGTTGCTCAGAGAAGGGCAGACTTCCCCAAGTAGGAAAGGGTAGTGCTCACACATTCCAAATTAATTAGTGGAAGGATTGAATCTATGAGTAGAACTTGCTTTTATACCTTGGTCAAAATAGAAAGAACCATGAAAAAAGGAAAGAAAAAAGTAAGGGAAGAAGAAAAGGAGAGAGAGATACATTTTCTAAATAGATTGAGGGTTTCCAGAATAGTGGATAATAATAAACAGGCAAACAAATTAATTAACTTGATTAATTTCCAAAGACAAACTCAATACAAATCAAAAGTTATTTGATAACATTCTCTATAGGTTCAAAAGGGAATTTTAAATATTTAGTCTTGGAATGCAAATAACTATTATTTCATGTTATCTCATATATATGTATATCATATGTATATATACATGTATGTGCACAGGCATACATAATATCTGTAAAAATGCCAATATTTATAAAATTTTTATGAATACACAAATATGCCAAAAGAAACAATATTTCCATTGTTAGCAATATAATGAAAAAAAGGTAAATAAAAAGTAGAACCATCAACTATTTTGTTGAAGGGTAATTTTACATCTCACTACATTAAAGTACCCTACATAAAAATTGTTACCCCATTTAAAGCAAAAACCTAAAAGAGTGTATATGTAAATATATATATATGTGTGTGTGTGTGTGTGTGTGTGTGTGCGTATACACACCTACATATAATATATATATTTATATACAATGTGAAAATATAACTGTGTATGTCAATATAGATTTATATTTTAAATGCATTACTAGTATACGCTATACTTTACCTATATTTGCTTTCTAAGAAATTAAGTCTTGAATTTTGGAAGGTGCTCCTCATGAACAGGGAATTTAAATGAACCTTTTAAATCTCTTACCTTTTGGAAGTTGGTGCATATCGAGAACATGCATTTCCATCCCAAGCACAGTAGGGATCTCTGGCAAGGCAACAATCTGCACAGGCCTTCCCATACGTATCACATCTGTGCAGAGAGAGCTGAACCAATCCATCTCGGGAACCAATGTACAATTGTTGCTGCAAATCAGGCAAAGCAAATGAATTAGAAGCATCTTTCAGGCCATTCTTAAGAATTTTCCTTTTCCCCTTCAAATACCACACTCATTGGCCTAAACATTGCTCTGGTTCATAGGGCTTCCTGCCCATTATAAAACACTTGTGAAGAAACACAAGGAAGAGTGAAAAAAACAGTCAATCACTTTCAACTCTGGCAGACCCGATGGTTGGCAAGATGTCTATGGCAGTACAGGGACAGCATTCTGTAGAGCTAATGTAACATTGGCAGAAATTTAAGAAGGTCAAAAACCAGCTGCTAGACTGAAGGAATTAAGATGTCAAATTCTTCCTTGATAGTTGAAAATGTACATTGGTTGTTTATATCAAGTGCAGATGACATAGGCAAATCTGATGATGAGAAGGATCTTACATGGTTGTTTCTATGTAAAAGGATCACAAAGAGCTTTATAAACTTTGCCCATGGAATTAACAAATCACTTCATTAGCTATTGATATTTCTTAGGTATTGTGTGGTAAGAAGATTTCAAGAGTTCTTGACTAAGGCTGAAGAGTATCAGATAAAAATGGAAAACTCCAAGGAAGTAGAGAAATCTGAGCCAAAAAAAAAAAAAAAAAATCCTGCTTTGGCTTCTGTGAATTGTGAAAGTTAAAAAATTTATTCTTTATAAATATAAAATGTTTTAATTTAGATCAATTATCTTAAGTAATGGCATATTCATCATAGTTGCATTATGAAACTACCATAGGAGTATGATGTTTAATTGCCTATGTAATTAGCGGTCTATAGGCAAATAGGAATAATGATCTTCTTGAGTGAGAGAGAACAATTTCCCCCTTCTGAGATGGTCTCAAAGTAAGAAAGTCGAGAAATAATCAATGTGTTACTTATTACTAGATTCATTTATTTTCAACCACCATCATCCTAACTCTGACTGTAGAGTTATGATAATTTAAAAGATTAGAATAAGAATAATTAAAAATATTTTGCCTCATTTGCATCAACTAAGATCTAGAGTACCACTGCAGAGAAGTAAGCAGTAAATACTGGATTTCAAAGATCATAAGATAATCTCTATGAAGTCAAGGCATTGTCACTGACCCCTACAAAGGCCAGTGGGACCATAAAGACTTTTCAAGGCCTCCATTTCAAGGGCAACTAAGAGACTTTCCTTTTTTTCATATTTGTAAAATGTGGAATTTTTACTAACTTTGGGGTAAACAATGGTTCATATTTAGATAAGAGAACTTTGTTCATCACTTTTAATTGTACTGATTTTTACATTCATTTAATTCAATTAATATTTATTGCCTACTATGTGCAAAGGCATCTTAATAAGCCAAAGAATCAGTCTTTGCTTAGAAAATACCTTCTCACTCTCAATAAAATAAAAATGGAACTTACTTGTTTCAAAGATATCTCCATATTCAATATCAATGATGGATTCTGAAAAAAGAATGTAGGGATGGATGAAGATTTTTATATTTACTTTTCTACCCACTTATAGCTAATCAATATATCAAATATCTATTAATTATTAGATTAAATTTCAAAGTCCAATTAATCCATTAATATGGAAAAGTACTGATTGGTTAAATGTTTCAGGGATTTTTCAGCCCTTCATATGTATGGATGCATGCATGTGTATGTATATATGTTTATATATGTATATGTACATATATACAGACAAATACATATATATATATATATATATATATACATATGTACAATTCTATTAGCATGATTTTTAAAAAATCCTGTAAGTAAAATTCTTTTATTATGATCACATAAGAAAAAAATCTAGCCTTAAAATTTTTTTTAAAGTTCACTTTCTTGAATAATAATTTTCTTCTCTAAATCTACTTTTCTTAACTGTTCTTTACATATCTTAAAACTGTATAAAGACATATCTTCATAATTACTTATTATTACCTATCAAGCCTTTCAAGTGTGGCCACTTTATTATATTTCATTTCCTATAGGTTTCCTTTAGCACATGGTCATAACTGACATTTGTGACCTCTTAGGAACTACTTAAAGATTTTTATTTTGTTTTGTTTTGTTTTGTTTTTTTTGAGTGAGGCAAGATAACAAGTCTAAGACTTTAGCTTTTCACCATTTGTATTATCAAAATATAAAACTGATTCTTTAGAACTCATGTTAATTAATTTATGCCTTTCATAGAAGAGGGTTTGGCCTTTTCTTTTTATGTAGGCTTATGTGGAAACAGCCTCTTTAAAAAAAATCATTCTCCAAAAGTACTATATAAGTTCAAAGAAGAATAGAAAGCAAATTTAGATTTTAAAAGAACAGTATATTTCTAAAAGTTTGCTCTTATGTAGTCCCTCAGTATAAGAAAAGTGGATAAATCTCCTTTTAATTTTTCCTTACAAGAAAAAATAAATTAAAATTTAGGTGGCACTAACAATAACACAGACACAATTTAAAACTGGTTTTTAAGATTCAATTTCATTAAAGGAGTAAGGGTCAACAATACTGAAATTATGAAATTCCTAAAGATATAGGGCAGCCTGTTGTATTTTGAAAAATAAGTGAAGTATACATTAAGCTGTTATAACTTTGTTTTCACATGACATGCAATATATGTACACACATATTCATCCATCCATATGTGTGTGTGAGACAAACAGACAGATTTTGGGAAAGAATAAAGCCTAGAAGGGCCTTGTGTGCTGTGGTCCAGAGGGTAACAAAGAGTCTGACATGATTTAATCACTGAACAATATGTGTGTACATATATATGTGAATAAACACACATATATTATTTATTGTTAGAAATTTCATATATATGTAAATATTTTTCTGGGAAGAAGGGGGTGAATAATTTACAAACTATTTTATAGGATACTCTATTTTAATTAGGAAAACTGAAAAATTAAAATTTATATTTTAGAAGAGTATCTGGAAAGCTACAGAGATTATAGGTTTTAATTTGACATGACCCTTTTGTCCTTGACTATCTTCTCAAAGAATGCAGTAAGGAGAGGCATTCCTAGAAGCCCCTGATTCAATGGTATGTCACAGAGGAAGAACAGTACTTTTCTAAGTATTAATTGTAATTGGCTCCCATGGATTTTCTTTGGAGGTTTCAGGGGGAGGTTTCAGAGTCACCCTCTAGTTGGGAGAGTAAGGAGAATAGAGAATGGATGACATTATCTATAGGTATTATGAATTTGGATCTTACCTTGAATACTTGCAACTCCTCTAGAACTACCTCTTCCATATCCCACTTTTCCTTTGCAATGCTGACAACTTTTAGTACCGTTCCAATATCTAAAACAAAATGTATCAATTATGAACCTTCATTTTTTATCTTCTACTTAATTATTAACACACTTCTAAGACTTTCTACTGCTTATATAAGTTTTCTTTAAATATCTTGAAAGAATTCAGACAAAAAATAAATACAATATATGAAAAATGATGTATATAAAACTTTTCCTGCCAAGGTATTATAAGTTTTCTGTTGTTCCCAAAAATAATACACACATGTAGGGAATGTTGAAAGACCTGGTATTTTTTAGTGTTCTTGACAATATGATCGTATATACTATATTTGAGAAACTTGAACTTTTCTCATATACACTGTAAAGGATAGAACACAGGACAAGCCTTTCAGGATATATTCATTAATGGGACAACCATATAGTAATTGCTAAAAGCCTTTAAAATGAAATATTTATTATTCATTCTTTTTAAAATCAAAATTCAGGATTCTTTCTATTATAATCTAAACCATTATCTTTACACATAAATGAAATGACAATTAAGCTAACAAAGAGGAAAACAGATCATACATAGGTTTGGAGCCAGAAGGTTGCAAAGAGGCCATCTGTTCCAAACTCTTCATTTTCAGATGAGGAAATTGATTCATAGAGAGCTTAAATGATTTGTCCAAGCTCACATAGATAAGAAACATCAAAGTTGGATTTTGAACCTAGGTCATTTCAGGCCAAATCCAACACTCAATCTACTGTATCATTATGTCTTCTCATTGAATTAGAAATTTTTTTGGGAGGTGGGAGAAAGCACAACTACAATTCACTTAAGCTATGTGCATTTTCTGCTGCTAGGAAAAGTAATGCATTTCCTCTCACCTGAAACTATTGAGTTTACTCTGCTAAAAAAAAAAATTGAGGATAGAAAATAAAAGGAATGTTTTATCTTTGAAACCATTTGAACTATAATGTACATATAACTTCTTAACAATTCCATATGTTCTCTCTTTCATGGGTATACTGGTAAATAAATTGTGCTAATACATATACTACAATTATACTATAATGACCTTTGATCTGGGCAAACTTTTTTTTTTTTACTTTTATTGATATTTTAATGAAGTTGGCCAAGGGATTTTTGAAATATCGTTTTATATCCTCTTTCATAAACATAAATACAAGGATATGTATTTAACACAGTGACTTTCCTATTACTATAAATGTCTGTTAAAACTATATAGCTCCACCTGGTGGTTCTAGAACATTTTGGACATTAAACATTTTGGACATTAAACATTTGGCAATACGGCTTAAAGAGTCAAGAGGTTTTTATGCAACATAATTTGATACCTTTTGTTCACTTAAATTCAAACAAAAATTTATTGTACTTTTCGATATAGCTATCCTGAAATGTCATTTTAGAAAACATTCTAATCTATAACTTCTCGAATTTTATTTCTATATTTTTCTTTTCTTTTTTTTTTTTTTTGAAGCAAAATCTATTCACTTGGCATTTACTGATATGTTAGAAGTAGTGCTTCAACTCTATTCTGTTGTCAGATTCAACCTTATAATCCACAATTTTATGGACCAATATTTGAATTCTCTAAGCTCATAAACATTCATTAAATAGGCAACATTTCTAGTATATACATTATACTTTCCGTATCTCTTTCTAATTACTAATTATCAGAGCACACACATTGAGTTTTGAGGTTAAAGATGCTTTGAACAATTATTATGATATTGTCACCAAGTCATACTGAATTTTTTTACACTTCTTTTAGGTCAAATGAGAAACAAGACAATGCTCATCAAAAGTATTTCTGATCAAGGTAAATCTTTCTTAACTTTTAAAAAAAATGATTTATTATCTTTTGAATACAATAAAATGAAACTTCCAACTTACCTGTTCCTAGAAACATTACATCATATTGACCATCTTCTGCAATAACATGATCCACCACAATCTGTGTCAATCTGTAATCCACATTAATTCTAGTAAAAGTAGGTCCTCCAGCCACAGGGTATACTGATTTATACATCACAGGATGCCTCTTTATAAAGCTAATAACATCATCTGGAAAATCTCTGGTTGACTTAATCAATGGATCATATGTTTTGCTTGGACACTGAAAAGAAAGAGAGGAAAAAAGGTATTAACTTGCCTCAACAAAATATTTTACATGGTTTCAGGCAGTAAGATTAGTAAAAGCTTAAAATTATCAACATTGAGTCAATTGAGAAATTTGACAAAATTCATTAGGAATGCTAAATGTGTTCATAGGGAAAAGTTATTATATTCAATTTTCACCCTTCAAAGGACCTTATGGATCACTCATAGGAATAATGGAATCTCAGGATGGGAAACTTGGGTGTCTATCTAATTCAATCTGTACCATCCAACCTATCCCCTCTACAATTCTACTGTCAAGTAGTTGGATAGTTCTAATTTCAGAAAGACCTAATACTTCATTTTATAGATGAGAAAACTGAGGCTTAACAAGGTTAATTGGTTTATCCAACATTCAAATATCATGCTTTCATTATTATCTGAAAAATAAACTAAGATGTTTAATGAAGCATTTAACCACAGGGCCACTTTTCAGCAAAATCTGAAAGTGGTCATTCCACCTTGATGATTTCTTTATCTGTCATTGTTTTATTACTACCACTCATCCAGGACACTATTCTTTGCCTCAATTCCATAGAGTTTTTATTCTGGCCAGATACTTTAAGGTTGATAGAAACTATAAATTAATCACTCATAAAGATGTTACTGTCCTTTAATTGTATCCAACTCGATATAACCTCATATTCTTTGTCCTTAGGGTTTTCTTGGCAAAGACAGCAAAGTGGTTTGTCATTTCCTTCTACATTTTTCTCTAATTTTTAATAGATAAGGAAATGAGACAAATAGGGGTTAAGTGATTTGTCCAGAGTCATATAGATAATCACACACTTGTCAGAGTTCAGTACTGAATTCATATTTTTCTGTCCCCAATCATGGTGCTCTATCTACACTACAATACCAAGTTTTATCAAAGTGTATTAGCTTAGAATATTATCTTTCCTATGAGACACTTTTACTTTGATATGGATCTCTGGAAGACCAAAAAGTGGTTTCAGTTTTGGTTTGATAGAATTTTAGGCAAAATAATGTAGGAATAATGTTAGAAAAGATTTTCCTAGAATCCTAGAAATCCTATCATGTGGGCAATTTCTACTTGTTTGTAAAACTGTTTGGTGAGCATATATGAAATGAAATAAAGATCTAGGTACCCAAGTTATTTATTTATTTATTTATTTTTATTGACATGCTTCTGTACTTGAATTTCCATATACATCCATATATATCTGTACACACACATATAAATATATGCATGAAAATATGAATACAGATATACAGAGATGTGAAATTTTATCAAAAAGCAACCTCATGCATGTAATGAAAAGGGATTTAATGCAGCATTTCAATGCTTTGTAATTTATTGCCAGGTTAAAAAAAATAGAATATGTAACAGAAGACCAGATAACTTGTAGTAAGACAAACCTAGTTGGATTCATGTCTTACCCCTGACACATATTAAACTGCAGGATCATGGACAAGTAAACAACTTCTCAGTGTCCTAGGTAAGGATTTGAACTCTCAGTTCAAAACAAGTGACCTATTGACATTGGTAGAATGCATTCTGAGCCAGTGTAGGAAAGGCAAAGAAAAATAAAAATTAAAAAGTTACACTTAAAACCAAATTAACTATTAAATAATAAAAGCCTTGAAGTTAAAAATTACTTTGGGATATAATGTACCTTTTCTTTAATCAAAAAAAGCAATTTAAATTGAAGGATGTCAATTAGAGACTAATCTAAAAAGAAAAAATAATAGGAAAACTTGGCTAAATTTGTTATTTTCATTTATTTTAAATAAATTCATATATATTTGAAATAAAAGTCTTCCTATTAATATGAATTAAAAATTTTCAGTTGATTAGAAGAAGAAAATAACTTTTGTTTTAATCTATGCAACTATATTTATGAAGTCATTTTTGAAGTGCTCTGGATAATTACATTACAAACTAAAGAAGAAACCTTATGCTGCCCCCAAGAGGACCAAAAAACTAATCTGAAAAATTTCCAAATCACATTTCTGTATCTAAGGAATTACTTTCTTCTGAGTCTGTAAAAGTTTCTTTCAAAAGTAAGTCTACACTGCCCTCTGCAGATAATAATTAGGACAGCTAAACTAAATGGTATTACTTTGGAGAGTCTTTTAGTAGGCAAGTAACAATTTAGTAAATGGTTCTTTTCTAGTTGATTCTAGCGACATTTTGTCAGAAAACACTATTCTTTTAACATTTAATTTATTAAAATTAATATACTGTATCTGAAGGGAATAAGGACTTAAATATGAGAGTTGGGCGTCAGAATAATTTAACTTGTTCTACCTCTATAAAGGCTTATTGTACAGTTAAAATGAAATCTGTTAAGTCTTTTGTAAACTTTTAAAGTGTGATATAAATGTCAATGTTATTATTATTCTTTTTTTCACATGTCCCACCAATAAATATTTTTCAAGTTTATTACTGATTCTAGTTCTCAGATAATTTTATGTCCCATAATATGTATAGCCCCAAACACTTGAAAAGATTTTCACTGGATAGAATAAACAATGGACAGATGGATATTAAAAGAAATACATTTTTATAAGTATCATTTTACAAAGAAATAAAGATAAGAAAGATCTTGGGAAACTTAGGTAGAATGTTTCAATTTTCTGTCCCTTCAATTATTTTAGGCATTGGGTAAATTGAGAACCCCAGTTCACATCAAAGTTAAAACATCAAACTTTATAGCATGATATTCTTGCTTGAAGAAGTGAGGAGGACTGGTCAAAGTGTGGTGACTACTAATCTGCAAACTGCTGAATGCTAAAAATTCTGTCATTGCATGGAGAAAGTTAATAATTTATTATCTGACTCTGAAGTCTAATACATTCTCATTAAAAAAAGGATGGATAGAGGCACAATTAAATTCTATTTTCTTCCAGAAGGGAAGTTGCAACTTGTGAATGACATTGAATAGATGAAATCTATTACATATCTTTATGTTTATATATATAAATAATATGGAGGATTCTATTAGGCAAACAGAAGAGATACAAAGACAGTATATGATCTGGGCTTTTAGATTTGGGATTATCTATCATATATTGAGAGCTGGGATAGACTGCAGAAGCTTTATGTTCCAATCTCATTTTAAAATAGGAGGAAAGCTGAATCCAAGAGAAGTTGTGACTTGCCTAAATAATAAACAAATAAATAATAGCTATCATGTATATGTCTTTTTATATAATAATGAGGAAATAATCCTCACCATTTTCATCTATGCCTCCTGGTTCCCTTAAGTCCTAGTTCAAAACCCATTTATATATATATATATATATATATATATATATATATATATATATACACACATACATATATATGTATATATATATACATACACACATATATGTATGTATATATACATATACATATTGATATATGGCTATACATGCACACATGTGTGCACATATGTATCAAGGCCAAATTTGTATTATGTCTAATCAGAGTTAGTGGTTCTAAAATACACCAAATCTAAATATATAATACCTTGAATTCATTAGCAGCTATTCTGCCCAACTATGAACTACTTAGGTATGTTTAGGCAATTCAGCAAATTTCTATCTCTTACACACACATAAACACATACATCAGGACATCAGGTAGATCAAAATCAATATTCATGGTATAAGAAGCACTAGAAATGCTGTCCTCCTTGATACACTTTTTTGGAAAGTCATGCTGCTTTTGATGTCTGTTTCCAGGGTTCAGAGTTACATTTCCTCTATCATAATTTACCAGGGTCTTGTTTTTAAAAGCACTTTTAAAAGCACAGCTGAGTCTAGCAAATCAATGTTGGACAAGTATACTATATTTAATGGATTAGATTGAAGCTCAAAATGGGTACTGAACTCTGAATACAGATTTTAATGCCCAATTACAGGTTACAGATTCCAGCTCAGTCAAAAGACAATTCATGATGGTTTACACTTCAGAATATGTTAGAGGTAACCTGGTTGGCTATCATTACTATCAAAGGAAAGGCAGAAAGCCTTTTGTATAATATATAAAAACAAAACAAAACAAACATACAAAACCTGGCAAATTTCTTGGCCCCCACAAAATATCTAAGATGACATTTTTCACATACAGGCAAAAAGCAGATACATTTACAATCCTGATCTCAAAGTCACAGACTTTCACGTAAATTTATTAAGTATTTGAAACATTTTACGTATCAAAGTCTACCTCAATGAACGTAAAACACTCTAAGTAAAGTTCTGGATAAAACGATTGCTTCTGTTGTTCATGTCCAACAACAACAATAATTTACTGTAAAAGAAACATAAAACAAAGATGAGGAAGAGATTTGTTAGAATCTAACTCATTATTAGAAAAGATTCTGCTTTGAAAAAATATTTTCTTCAAATGTGAATTTTACTTTGAGGCATTTTACCAAAATATGGACAAGTTCTTTATTGTCTGTGTCAAACTTTGGATATCTGCACCAGTTCTTCTGTTCTATTCTTTGCTTGCACTTTCACAAATGAGAGTGATTTCACAAAATTTGTCCCTTGTGTATATCTTTAACTAAATAATGTTATTTTAATTCACTGAAACCAGTGGTAATTTTGCTTGGTATCATATAGCAAAGATCCTTTTTTTGACTTGAGATTCCTTTAAATCCTCTATGAAGGAGATGTGACAAATATGATGAGAAACTTTTAATAAAACAATTAAATGGCCCCAAATTAAAGAATCCAGTACTTTTACTTAATATTGAGAAGTACTTAAATACCCTCTTTTTGAAACTCTCTCTGGTACTTAAAAAATGTCATATTTGTCTTTTTGAATAGAGCTATGCTTTTTCTTTGGCTCTCACCTGCGTAGACATATCACACTCAACATTTCTGCCTTGTCAACCAACATGTGATTTTCCCCACTTCAACCTCAATGTATTTAACCAATAAATGATAGAAGTTATTTATTTCTCTGAATTTTTTGTTGAAAACTGTAATAAGATTTAGGTCCCTGAAGACAGAACTGGGATATGAAAAATATTCACAAATATAACTCTCTTCTTGGAAATATTAAAGACAGGCAGAGGAGGATAAAAAGAAACACCACCTGTCCAGATAAACTTTGTGAATAAATGGACAAACCCCAAAGAAACAAATATCTATCTTCTATCTAACATGGCTAGCAGCCACAGCTAGCTAGGTGTGATGCTATTTTATTTGGCAGATGTAAATGTTTGTATAGGCACATTTAATAGTGACTTTGGAAAGCATTGGATAAGAGAAGAAAAAAATGGATTTTATCCAGTAAAGGAACTTTTCCCCTAGACATCGTAGCAGACAGCTGTTTAAATTTTCCCCCACCCACTTTTTTCAGGTTACTTTGCAGGTTTGAGTTTCCTTTTAGACTAATCAGAGGAATGACTTATGTTAAGGGAGGAATGACACAATTAGTGGCTAAAACTCACTTTTACCCTGACAACCTGGAATGAAAGTAAACAACAAAATAAATTTGATACAATCTGACATGGGAGTGAATGCAAACATGATAGTATCATCTTAGTCTCTCCAAGTGATAAGAACTGAAGTGATTAAGTCAGCCTGAAATAAGGTCTGAGGGACATTAAGGCAGGGATAGGGAGGAAGGGAAAGTGTGGACTAGGGGAAAGAGCACCCAATAAAAAAATCAGGATACCTGGGTTAGAGCCACAGCTGTGACAATTACAAGCTATATAATTCTGAGTAATTCATTGAACTTATCTGAACCTCCGCTTCCTCATCTGGAAACAGATAATAATGTTTATATTTCATTCCTCCTGACATTGTTATATATTGTCATATATTTTCTCAACCCTTAAAGTGCAATATACTTAAGGTATTTTCATTATCTATGGAAGTGCAAAATGTGGCCCAGTAACTTGGCTCTTGGGCCTCAATTTTTAAATAGAAGGGTTGGACGATCTCCTGAGATTCCTTCTAGCTCCAACATTCTAAGAAATATAAGAAAATATCAAATCTATGAAATCCATGAATTAAAGCTCTAAAAAAAGTATGATAAACAAGTTTGTAAAATTGACATCTTTCTCCATACAGAAACATAGAAACTGGAAAGATGGTAACAAAACATCAAGATTAGAGATGGGAGTGGTTAATACTTTGTTACACTTGGGACTAAGATCACCTCATGAATTTGTAGTTATAACAAAATAAAAGAATGAGATCAGGGCAGTTAGTTGGTGTAGTGGATAGAGCACCAGCCCTGGAGTCAGAAGTGGACATATGTTCAAATCTAGCCTCAGAAATTTAACACTTTCTAGTTGTGTGACTCTGGGCAAGTCACTTAACTCCAGTTGCCTTAGCAAAAAAGATATTCATTACAGAAGGATGCAGATGAGGGAAAAAAAAAAAAAACATACCAGTAAAGGGAGGAATAGAATGTACATATATGTATATATTATCAATAAAGAACAATGATTTCAGATAGCAATGATTAAGCAAAATTATTTTTTTCTTTGAGGCACACCCATTTTATTGGTTTAGGAAACTCATAGTGAAGAGTCTTTCTTGACTAGTTTGGTCTTCAATTTGAGAATGTTTGAGTGGGCCAGTGAGAGGTAATGGGCCTTGCACAAAGTCCCATAGTCATTAGATGTCAGAGGTGGGTCTTAAGCCCCAGTTATATGTAGTTGAGCCAAGATTCAAATGCAGACCATTTTATTACAAATTTAGCACTGTAGCAATAAACCAGCAAAATAACATCAGATATTCATTTACTTTTGTGTAACTATAAGTCTTTTAACTGTTTTGCATAGAGGAATAGTAAGACTGGATCTCTACATTAACAAGTTTGTTCTTCTTTAGTATCAAGGTTGGGCAGGAAAAAGAAAGCAATAGCAGGAAGACCTGTGTTCATCGCATATAATACATCCAAAGAGATGAAAATTGGGGTTTATACTAGAATGGTGTGGGGGGGGGAATGGTGTTCATGGGATCACATGTGAGAGACTTCAGATCTAGCAGTTATAGAACTAGGTAACAGAATAGAAAGGAAAAGGAGACAGAAAAGAGAAAAGTAACACAAAATCTTCAAACATGGATGAATGGTGGTCCCACTAGTTAATAAGCAAATTTGGAAGGAAGAAGAGAAAAGCTATTATGAGATCAGTTTGTGACATTCTGAGTCTAAGATACCGGTTGGGCAACCTGATATAGATATCCTATCGCAGCTGGAAATCTGGGTTAGAGTGTGAGGCAAGACTAATGGTAGTGTTGGATTATCTATATAGAAGTAGTCAATGAAATGGTAGGATTGAATAGAAATGTTGAAGGTGACATGGATAAGAAAAAAAGCCTATTAAAACAACCTATTCCTGGTATTAAAGTCATAGTAAACTTCCCTTTGTATGCATTTTTCTCTTTGGCTTTCATCGCTTACCTAAAATATATCACACAGTACATTTCGGCCTTTAGCTTTCTAACAACTTGTGGTTTCTACCAATTCATCTTAGAGTAAACACAGGCATTCTGGTAAATGTTTAACAGTTAACTCAAAAAATGTTCACAGAACACACTTTTATGTCTAATTTGCATTATCAATATTTTCTCCATCACTTTCTTAAGCATGGAAATCAACAACAAAAAATTAGGATCTAATTTGGAGCCTATTACCTAGGTATAAATATTCACATTGAAAGCTCAATAATTAGCTTCTCTCATGAAATCATTTTGAAATGGCTCCAGAATATTCCTGGAGAAAACTCCACTAAAAAGTTTATAGGGATGACTAAAAAAATGTGGTATCACCAAACATCAATTGGAAGATGGTAATGCTCAAATAATCTAGAAAGATGGGAACTGAAAAAAGCTTTATCAATTGGGCAATTAAGATGTTTGGGAGAGCATTTGCAGAAATGTAAATAGAAGAAATCTCACTGGCCACATATTTCAAGTCTTATTTTATAGATGAAGAAGGACATGTCTAGGGAGGTTAAGCTTATTATCAAACAATAGGAAACATAAGGGATGTGTTTTAAACACAGGTTCTCTGACTCTAGGGGATGTTCTCCTTTCATTATTCCATCTTGTAAGGTTGAAATGACAATGTGTGATGAGGAAGTTAAGACATGAAATGTAGTAAACATTTTTGAGATGTTAAGTCCTGAAGAAGAGAAGATATGGGGCCATTTGTGATATAGTTTTGAAATGCTGAGGATAGGCTTTTTAAAAAGAATTTGGAAGATGAATAGTTTTATAGGGAGATATCCCTATTTCTCTTTCCCAACCATGCTGAAAGTATAGCAGCCCTTCTCTCTTATATCATTACAGATCTTCACAGGCTATATTTATTCTATTCTCCATCTGGCCTGCTTTGTCCCTATTCCTGAGGGCTGGTTATATTGGTGTCAAACAGAGCTGACACATAATATGTTTTATCTATACTGTTCCTCAGAAGACTTAGCCTCCATAGAAACAGAGATTGTAGACACTTCACCCCAAGAAGACTAATATTTCCTTTCAAAGAAAATCCACAAAATGAATTTATTTTGCTTAACTATGCATATCTTCTTTTTCTCAAATGATGGAAGATGGAAAGAAGAGAAAATAAATGTTTATTAATTAAAAAGTAAAAGAAATTTTACAAAGAACATGTGTTGCTGTTTTTCTCATCTATTCATAATAACTGTATTTTAAAGTCACAGAAAGTTAGAGCTGCAAGAGACCTTGAAAATCATCTAGTTTGTGCCCTCTCTCTTTATATATAAGGAAACCAAGATACAGGAAGGTTGATAGGATTTATATTACCAGATCTACTTAGTAGCAAACCTGAATAATTCACTACACCAGTCAACTATCCCATTGTTATTGTTCAATTATTTTCTTCTGTTTCACTCTGAGGGTCCCTTTGGACTTTTGTCCATAGGGTTTTCTTGGCAGAGAGTTTGCCATTTCCTTCTCCAATTTCCTGTTCCATTTTATGGATGAGGAACTGAGGCAAATAGGAACTGGATCATACAACCAGTAAGTGTATAAGGCCAGATCTGAACTTCTGACTCTAAGCCCAGTGCTCTATCCACTGAAATATTTAGCTGCTTCCAACTGCCATAATGCCTTTCAAATCTTACCTTTTTTATATTCAACAGATATATTATGTGTCTAGGAAAAGCATAATGATTAGTGTTAGCATCAAAATCAATAGCACTAAGTTCACAATCCTCTTCTTTTTTTTTTTTTTTTTAATAGCCTTTTATTTACAGGATATATACATGGGTAACTTTACAGCATTAACAATTGCCAAACCTCTTGTTCCAATTTTTCACCTCTTACCCCCCCACCCCCTCCCCTAGATGGAAGGATTACCAGTAGATGTTAAATATATTAAAATATAAATTAGATACACAATAAGTATACATGACCAAAACGTTATTTTGCTGTGCAAAAAGAATCACACTCTGAAATATTGTACAATTAGCTTGTGAAGGAAATCAAAAATGCAGGTGTGCATAAATATAGGGATTGGGAATTCAATGTAATGGTTTTTAGTCATCTCCCAGAGTTCTTTTTCTGGGCATAGCTAGTTCAGTTCATTACTGCTCCATTAGAAATGATTTGGTCGATCTCGTTGCTGAGGATGGCCTGGTCCATCAGAACTGGTCATCATATAGTATTGTTGTTGAAGTATATAATGACAATCCTCTTCTAACACACAGAGGTTATATGATGCTGGGCAAATTACTTAAATTCCTCATGCTCTAGGCAGCTTTTTAAGTTTCTAAATCACAAAGACATTGCTGATATGCTTTGGGAGAATGAATTTCCTCATTAGGAAGTTTCTTATACTAAGGAAAATCAGAGATCTATTCCCTATACTTATCCCTGTACTGTGTATGCTTTTTACAGAGTTAACTGTCTAGTTGTTTAAGAATAAAAGATCAAAAATTAACAACAATCACTTTCCCCAAAGAACCCACTGTAGAATAGACAGAAAACAGTATAGTACATAAGAAAACAAATATCTGATCATGTGAGGAAAGCAATAGGAATAATAACTAGGGGCATCAGGAAATGCTTCCTATAGATGGCATATCTTCAGGTAGGAGATGGATCTAAAGTGTAGCCTTGAAGAAAATCAAATAAGATAACATGTAAAGCACATTACAAACCTTAAAGCAATGAATACATGCTTTTCTTGTTGCTATAATAATAATAATAAGGCTCATTATTATAACAACAAATGGCAAAACTCTTATTATGATTATGATTAAGTAAGTATTCCAAGAAGTGGAAGTAAGGATGTAATGCATTAAGTCTTGGGGAATAGCTAGCACATAAACAGGGGCTAAGGGAAGGAATGTCAAGTTTGGAAAAAAGAAGTAGTTCAGTTGGGGAGAAATACAGAACTTGGGAAAAGAAATAAATTGAAATAAGGTTTGACCTATTGCTCTAACTCGATGTTTTGTTTTTAAATAGATTGAGCTTAATCTTGGGATATTCTTTGACTCATGTCCCTTCCCAGGATTATCCCTGGGAACATCAGAATGTACCTCATGTTTAGATCTCTGCAGAAAAGTGAAAAAGGGTCTTTAGTTCTCTTATAAATACTCAGCCAAGCACAGAATCCTGAAGAGGCTTTATTCTATTTGCTAAAGCCTGTAAAACTGAAAGTATCCAAATCCAATCATGGTCAAAATTAGACTTTTTCCTTTCTTGGTGGGCCTCCAGAGTCCCCAGAGGCCAATAAAACATTTTTCAGATTCATCTTACAATCTTGGGGCTGAAACCCCAACCATCCAAAAATAGGAGAAACAGAGTCAATCCTTTCCTTTAGGGGACTACCAGCTCTACAAGATACTTACACAGTCCTCCAAACATAAAGCTGAACTCCTTAAAGTTGACAGAGTTCAAAATATTGAGTAAATATGGGTCTTGGCTAAATTTCTGTCAACAAAGGGATAGGGGAGAAGCTTCAAAGAAACTTTAAAAAATAAATGAAACCTCAGCATAAGTCTTTTCTCCTTTGCAAACATGACTTGGCTTCTGAGTTTTCCAGTAGCTGTTATTTTTTACCTGGGCTTTGTTTACGCTTGAAATACACAACTGTCTATTTGCTTCTTCCTTATTTCTTTTTTTCTTAGGGTTCCTGTTACCACTAATGAACTGGAACACCCACTGGGGCAGGAAATAGTGAAAGAAGTCAGTATGAGGTTGAAAAAAGTAACTCTGAATATTCAGACATTCAAGGAGAAAAGTAAGAATTTGAACACTAGATGGCAGAGTGATCATTTTCAAGATGGCAAGCAAATGTATCCTCAGAAATGCTCTCTGGAAGACAGACTTAACATTGTAATGGAATGATGTCATGGTAATACTAAGAGTTTAGGTCTGACACAGTGTGTCATAGGAGGTACAGCCTTTTATCATAAATTGAAAACCAAAGTGGTCAGCGCATCCTCAACAATGCAGTATTTATTTAACTGCAGTGATAATAGGAACAGCTGTGAATTCAGCACTGAGTTTAAAAAGGAAGCACAGATAAATAGTAATTATACTTCTAGGGAAAGATGGTTCCAAGAGGTTATTCAAATTAATTTACTAATAAATTTCTTAAGTTTCAGTAGTTTATCATTTGCATATTAATGTATTTTTCTGATGAATTTTCTCAGTCAAAATTCATTTCCTGAAGTTAAGCTTGAATAACAATCAGTAAATAATGAGATGTCTAGTTCTGTGCTTACTTGCCCAATCTGATATCTAGAATGTTTGCCATTGGCAGGCATTATTAGCACTTTAAGCAAGAGGGATATTGATTATAAATCATAGCTGAACATAAAAGTTCAGACAAGGGGGAGGAGGAGGAGACTCACAGCTTAGGCAGAACTAAAATTCACTAATACCGCAATTTAAAATATAGGAATGTGAGAAAATATAGCTTTAAAATGATTTCAAACAAAAAGAAAAAGGAAAGTGACAATAAAATAGCTATTTTTTTCCCTAATCGAGGAATTTTAGCAAATGGTTATTAGAATGTAAAGAAGCTTGGGAACACTCTGTGGGAGTCACTGCTGATATAAACTGTTTATTGAACTTGGGGACTCGTAGTTAGATATATTAAATTCCAAAGATACCAATATATATTAGCTTTGATAGTTATGATCGAGTTATAAAATGGGCTCTGGAATGGACTGTAAGTTTAATATCCAATCAGCAGCCCAATTAAAATTAGAGAAATTCATCCTTGAGTACTTATCTACCAAATTCTTATTTGTTGTTGTTGCTGCTGCTGCTATTTTCCCCGTAGTAAAAGAGGTAACTAATAAATAGCTGAGGCAAGATTTGAAACTGCCTTTGTGAATCCAAATTTAGTTCTGTCTTCTATACCACCTACCTGCCAAATAAATGCTTAACAATATAGAGCAAGAACGAAAACTTAAACCAATTAAATATGACTATTACCATACTGTTAGGAACTATGTAGTAAAAACTGAATTAAAGATAAAAAACAATTCACCTTCTGTTCTAGTTCTGCCTCCAACTAGTTGTGTGACTTTGCATATCAATTAGACTCTTTTAGAGAGTTTGTTCTACAAACTTCTTTTATTTTCTTGATGAATATCCTTTCCAATTCTGATCTTCTATGACATAACATAAATGTTATCACTAATAAGGAAAATGGTAGAGTGTTCCCATCAATGATCTTGAAATGTTTTGAAAGGATCTTATTGCCTGTTTTTTGCTTTAATAGTTCCAGAAATGCTTGTATATGAAAACTTATCTCCTGCATACCCATATATCATGGATTTGTTGACTTGCTTTTCATACACACATTTCTCTATATCTATCATATATTCCTCTGTTTCTCCATAAAAATACACTTATGTATGGCAGAGGATCATTTCCAAGTTAGAATTTTAGAAAACATATTATAATTGCAATTATTCAAATACACTTTTCTCATTCTCCGTAGAACATATTCCAAACTTTTTCTCCTTTCTTTAATTTCATGTACCTCACAATTCCTCTTCTCTTTCAGTTGTCTATTCATTTCCCTTCAGAATTCCTTGCTATTCTTTCCCACTTTATTGTTATTTCTCATATTCTCTGACAAAAAAGTAATATTCTTTGGGCCACAAACCCTTGTACATTTATACTTGATCCCTTACTCTCTAATCTTTCTTCAGCAAATTGATTTCTTAATTATCCATCTCAAATTTTCAGCCTTTTTCTCTATTTAATTTCTCCCATACTGTTTTCAAAAATACATGTGTCTAATCTATTCTAAAATAAACACACAAATATACAAACAAATAAATAAAACCCTTCACCAGAAAATACCATACCTCCAGTTATCATTCTATATCTCTCCTTTTCTCAGGAAAACTCCTTGGAAAAGCTATTATTCTTTCTCCACTTCTGTTTTCATGCATTTGGACTTTTAATCTCATTCTGCTTTCTCCAACAGTACCAATGATATCTTAATTGATAAATCTCAAGTTTTTCCTTATCCTTACAATTGATATTGAACACTTTCTTCTCTTGTTCACTTTCTATTCTCTGACTTTTGGACAATGCCTGGTATACACTATTGTACTTAGAAAATTAATATTGATTGATTTCACATTCGATATCAATATACTCCAATACCTTAGATTAGAGGTGTCAAATACATACTTTATCATATTCAAATATAGTCCATAGCAGATTGAAGGGCAATTGGAAAATACTTAGGAAATATAATAAAACATAAATAATATGACATTTTAAAAAGCTAGGTCAGTTTATTAATCCTTATATATGAATTAGAGATCCCAGTTTCTATTTGAAATCACTGTCTTTGATCATATATAACAAGCTACTTACCATATACAGAGCCTTGGAAATATTACTTTCTTGCTTGCTGTTGCTATTTTCCAAAAGGAATCAAATCAATACTAAAGTGCATGATATGTGAACGATCTTTGTGATTCAATAGATCAAAAATCTCTTCCCAGGACCTACATATATTGCACACAGCCACTTTATTATTTAAATTCCTTGTAGGTAGGGGGTATGTTATTTAGATTATTTTTTATTCATGTATCCATTCCCAGAGAACTTAGACCAAAGAGACCAAGTGAAAAACAAACGAATAAACATAGAGCAAACCTTTAATACAAAGACTACTTGGTAGTATAAAATCCTATAAGGAAAAGATAGTTTGTCTTCTTAACTCTCAAGAAAAAAAGATAAATCCTAATTCTGTGAAATCTCCCTTCATGTTGACATTTTCATTACAAATGATTTCTAAAGGATTTATTCCTCCCAAAAGAAATTGATATCTATAGCTTTTTAGATGTCAGACTAAAAGGAGAATAACAGAACTTTCTAAAATGATCTATGCTAAGGACAATGGTAGCATGTTCCTGTTGCTACCTAGACTCATTCTTACTGTCTTCAAAACTTCCTAAGGGATTTACTACTCAAACCTGATTTCTTTTTTCTTTTTCTTGCATCAAATCATAGGGACAATTGCCTTTACTAGTTTGGTATTTTTTATAATGTTTGGGCCACTCAATAGTCAGAATTAGGTGCTATATGTTGAATACAAATAATGGGTTCTTTTTTGGGGGAGCAAGAACGTTTTTTTTTTTTTTTTTTTTACATTTAATAAAGTCATTTTTAAAGATCACTTGTATAAGTTTCAAAGAAGTGACTACAGACTAACAGGGAGAGTTATGGAAAGCATTAGTTTGTCTTTGAGCCTTATAAAACATTCACAACTTTAAGTCATAGGCAGGAAAAGTGGTGATAACGATCAGCGTTGACAGGATCTCTAGCATACAGTTTCTCCCAACACACATGGTAGTTGTAATTGGAATGTAATGTGATCTCTCCATCAGGACCTAGTCGTTTTCATCATTAATTTCATTTTCAGGGCAAATTATAGGATGTAGCTACTGTATCTACATATTTAAACTGCTTTTGAGGTAATTAACCAAAAAAATCCAGACCTCAAACAATCCCTCCCAAAATATTTAGATATTTGAGAGGAATGTCCTTCCAGGACACATTTTTCTTTTCCACATACAGTATTAATATTGGGGTTATCTGTGCTAAATCTAAAAAAAAACTAGAAGTATGAATTTAAATTTTACTTTTTTAGCACAGGTGGGTTGCTTTTCCCTCTTTCCACAATTCATGATTCTAAGATAAATTTTGCCTTTTATTTTTAATGAACAATTAATGCCATCCTTTCTTATTTCAACTATTCTTTAATTATTTTCCATTTTTCAAATATGGCCCTATTCAATCTTCCCAATAGCTCTTAAAATTATATTCTTTATATCAATTCACAAGCTAATCAATATAGGATTTATTAAGAGCTTACTATGGGCCAGAGAGTTTGACCATTCCCCTGCTCAATAAATTCTAATGATTCCCCATTACCTGTAGTAGCAAATAATAACTCCCCTTTTTGTCATTTAAATCCCTTTACAACTGGGTAATCATCTATATTTTCTAATTTTTTTTATATATTATTTCTCTTCATAGACTGTATGATTTAGTCAATATGGCTTCTTACTCTTCCTCATACATGGCACTTAATTTCCATCTATTTGCCTTTTCCACCATTTATGAAACACATTTAGAGTCTTTCTTCTCAGTCAAGATTCAACTCAAGCATTCTTTAGGTAAACTTTCCTGGTCATCCATTTGG
Source organism: Sarcophilus harrisii (assembly GCF_902635505.1). Lineage (NCBI taxonomy): Eukaryota > Metazoa > Chordata > Mammalia > Dasyuromorphia > Dasyuridae > Sarcophilus > Sarcophilus harrisii. The sequence goes on along the minus strand of NC_045430.1, from coordinate 136,743,897 downwards.
AAGTAATACCTTTCTCAAATCACCTTGTATCTATTTTGCATATGCTTTATATATACCTATATAAATATGCTTATATGCACATAGTCATATCTTATATACAAAGACTCCTGACATAATGCAAACACCTTTGAGGAGAGGGAATATTTAACTTTTCTCTTATAGTAGGCTCATTATATATATAATTTTATATATATATATATTATATTACATGTACATTATAATATATATTATATATATGTATGCATGTATATGTTGGCCAAATTTTATTAACAGATTCATAATATGTTTAAAATGAAAAACCTGAAACTAGAAAGAATTTATTGCAACAAGCTTCTTTGATAAAACCCTCATTTCTCAAATATATAGGAACTGAACTAAATGTATAAAAATAAAAGTCATTCCCCAATTAATAAATGGTCAAAGGATATGAACAAGAAATTTTAAGAAAAAATCAAAGCTATCAATAGTCATACAAAAAAGAAAAATGCAAAATAAAATAACTCTGAGACACTTATCAGATTGGTTAACATGACAGAAAAGGAAAACAACAAATGGTAGAGAAAATTTATTAAAAAAGGGACATTAAAAATTTTATTAGCAAATTTATAAATAAGCATTTTATTTTTACAGAATGACATAATTTTTTAATTATATAAGGTCTTAGATATCATTGGTTCTCTATGTGAAATGTGAATCTTCTTAAAACTCACTTAAAGAGTAATGATCCAGTCTCTACTGTAGGATTCTGAGCATTGAGTTTTGAAAAAAAAAAAAAAAAAAAATATATATATATATATATATATATATATATATATATATATATATACCCCCATTCCACTTTCTGCTTTTCATGGACGAAGGAGTATGCAAATGTCTTATCCTTTCTTCAGTTAACAAATCTTCAAATATTTTTAGACAGACATTATGTCTTTCCCTCTCTTAGTCTTCTCTTACATCTATTAAACAATCCTAGTTCCTTCAAATAAGCCTTATACGAATGGAATGGATTTGAGTACCTTCATTGAGCCAGCTAGTAGGTTGATGGCACAGTGGATAGAGTGTAGGGCCTGAAGTCAGGAAAGACTCGTCTTCCTGAGTTCAAATCTGGCATCTGACACTTATCATCTGTGCGACCCTGGGCAAATCATTTAACCTTGTTTGCCTCAGATTCTTTGACTATAAAATGAGCTGGAGAAGGAAATGGCAAACCACTTTAGCATTTTTGCCAAGAAAAATCCAAAACTAAACATCTGAATAGCAATAATAGTCTCATTTTTCTAGGTATAGTAAGCTTTTTAGATGCATTCTAGATTATCGATGGCCTTCCAAAAAATACTTTTTTGAGAAAGAATGCAGAGACTGCCATCACTTTACTGAACAAAATATTTCTATTAATAGCTTAAAATCACACTAACATTTTTGTTCAGTGCTGCTTATAGCACAGTGCTAACCCATATTGAGCTTGTAGAACATTAAAGCTCCTAGAATTGAAGAGAAGTTTATTCCTTGTAATGGTAATTTATTATTTTGTAGAACAGATAATCCACAGGGAGAATCTTGAGCTAAAACAAAGGTTTGAAAAGATAATCAAACTCACCAAACATTATTTATTTTGAAACCACAGCACATGCTGCTGTGCTAAATACTTATTTTACCATAGTGAAAGAATAAATTAAGAACCCTAAGAGTTAGGGCAAAAGAGAAAAAATGAAAGAGGGAAAAATGTAATAGGTTATATAAAATTGGATACATACTGTTCCAGGTCTTGGGTAAGGAATTCTTCCATCATACTGGACCCATCGATGATCTGCACTTTCTTTATGAGCATATGGGCCATTGAAAACTGCTCTAATGTCAGCCATGCTATAAACACAAACAGCTGAACCCTTAAAGATGGAGCTGAAATAAAGAGAAATTTCCTTTATAAATGTATGTTTTAATCTTTAAGGGATGCAAAAAGATAATTAAAGTCAATTACTATTTTCTTTTCTAACACCATGATTTTTAAGCATATATATATATATATATATATATATATATATATATACATATATCAAACTAAAGTTTATAACAATTACAATGGTAAAATGTCCATATTATACAAGGGATAATGTAACATCTCTCATACTATAATATGTAATATATTACAAATGTAATAAAGATATAATACTTTTCTCATTCAATTAATTTGCAACAAGTCTTCATACTAGGTCATTTTTTCCTTTGTCTTTACCATATTGTCTTTTAATTGGAAACTTCTGGTAGCTCCTGTAACTAAAAAGGAATTATCATTATGAGTCAAGGGAAATAGAATTTTGTCATGACACAAATGAGCTAATTAGACTATAACACTAATAGTTCCACTGTTAATATCCATGAGATGACATTAATGGGCAACATGGCAAAATGACACTAACCAGAAAGCAGAAGAAAAAAAAAATTACACTGAAGGAATAAAGGAACATCATCATAAATTCACAATGTCATCTTCTGTTATTAGTACATATTAAAAATTCTTCTGATTGGATGCAAGAACTATGAAGCTCAATATTATCTAGATTTTCAGAAGTACTTTTTTTAAAAAATAAAATGAAGCTTGACAAGAAGAAATTGTTTTGTAACTCCAGACTCTGAGCTGATAGAAATTTCTTAGGAAAAAATGTCTGGGGGCTAATTTTTCTTGGCACAAATATTCTACTTTATGTGTAGATCTCACAATAGCTTCAAAGGAAATTCTGTGAATAGTGAGGTGGGAGGGGAAAATAACAGTGGCTAAGATAGTTCATCAGAGCAGGCATTTGATCTTTGGTCTCATATTTCTTAGTCATCATTATAGACATTAACAGAAAACTGGTGTTCAAAGTGATGGTTTCGTTTATCATCTTAATCCATGTAGTGAAATATTTTTGGTGATTTAATGTAAATGAAATATTAAATATCAGTATTTGCCAATTAGATTCAATTTGCAACTTCATGCATCCAAACAAGAAAATTTCAATCAACGAAAAAAGAACATTTGTTAGTTATTTCTTTTGAGTTTCCATTTCATTCACTCTTTCATTTTAATGTTTATACTTGGTGTGTACTCACTTCTGGTACTGCCCTCATGCTCCTGGTCTCTCTCTGTCTCTCTTTTTTAGTCTGTCTTTGTCTCTCTGTCTCTACCTGTGTGTGTGTGTGTGTGTGTGTGTCTTGGCTTACTTAGTTTATTACTTAAATGTGTTTTCATCTTTCTTTATATTGTTTTCTCAACTCTAATACCTTGCCTCTCTTATTTATTTTTACTTGTATTGTACATAGCTAGCTTGCTTTGTATATATTTATTTATTCATTATATAACAAAACCTTAAATTATAAGGTCAGGGAAGACTTTTGCTATTTGTTGTTGTTGTTGTTGTTTGTATTACCAGCACTTAGCACAATATAGTACCTGGCAGTACTATAGTAGATGCTCCTTAATAAATGCCGATTAATTGATTAATCTAACACATTGATATAACTGCCACCAATATGCATTTTATCTGACTTTTTTTCTTTTGCTATGAGACATTCAGATTTCTTCCAATTTTTTTTATTGGAATAATAGCAGTGCTACAAAAACTGTAGAATAAATAACCCCTTTTGCTGTCATTTTTGTAACAATCTCCAGAATAATCCCATTAAGTGAATAATCTTATTTTATAATTTATATCCCAATTACTAACTAGAAAGACTATGTAATTTTTCAAATTCATAAGCATCAAATAAAAACTATTTTTCTCCACATCACTAAAAGTTTCAATGTTTTAATTATTTTTAATAATGTGATAACTCAAAATTACTTTAATTTTCATGTTTGATTACTCATAAGGTTAAGCATTTTAGACTATTTATATTTTGTATTTCTTCTTTTGAAAATTATTTATATTATTTGACCATCTGTCCTTTACTGAAAGGAATTTACCTTTTTGGATACTTAATTTTTTTTTTTTATTTAGTCTGCAAATCAAGTTTTATCAGACAAATTAACCATAAATATTCACCAAATCTATTAGTTAACTTAATTACATGTATATGTATTTTACATGATTCTTTTTTCATTTTAATAAGCAAGTACATTCATCTTGTCCTAACAATTCCTGCATGTTTGATTTTAAAAAGGTTGAGGATTCTTCTTCTCTATGTAAATGAGATCAAAATGGTATTATTCTATTTTCTTTCATTTGAAAAAAAAGCTTTTCTTTTATGTTTTATTTACGCTCATAACTGAAATTCATTGAAATATGGTTCTATACTAGTTTGCTAAAGGATTTGCCCAAAATATTTTTAAGTATATTTGTAAAATAATGATACTTTTCTGCATCAAAATATCTATGTATTCATCAAACATTAATATGGTGTATATTTTTGACCAGATTTTTGGTTTTAACTTTTTTATTCTCTTGCTTTCCAGTCTATCCAACAAAATGACATAAATAGATAGTAGATATTTCTTATAAATCAAATTCTTCCTTATGAATTATTATATCAAACTCTTTTGAGTGATGACAAATTGCATTTAGAAAGTTCTTGAACATTCTAGAAATGGATGTGATCAGCAAAATATCATTCATAAAGAGCAACAACTGGAGAATATCATTAGGTTCATACTTTCTATATTGATATGGACACTATGCCACTAGCAAACACCTTTATATATTATTATCTTTCCTTGTTTTATTGCTCAATCAAAACTGGCAATAAGAGGGTTAAATGAAGTTATATAAATTATATTTTCCCAAATATTTAGTATGATTTTGACATATACATGTAATTAGAAATATAGGAAACTATGTAGCAGAGGATAAGAAATGCTAGACTGGAATCAGGAAGATTTGAATTTTTGTAATTCCAGATTCACATACTTGGTAGCTTTTTTTTGGGGGGGCAAGTCTGGCCAAGGGAGGCTGGGATAGAATGAGGAAAAGAGGAAGGGTCAGAAGAAGAAAGGAAGTAAAGAAGGAAGGAAGGAAGGAAGGAAGGAAGGAAGGAAGGAAGGAAGGAAGGAAGGAAGGAAGGAAGGAAGGAAAAAAGGAAGGAAGGAAGAAAGAGAGGGAAGGAGAAAGGGAGGGAAGGAGGAAGGGAGGGAAGGAAGGAAGAGAGGAGGAAGGGGAGAAAGGAAGAGGAGGAAGGAAGAGAGGGTAGAAGGAAGAGAGGAAGGGAGGGAAAAAGAAGAGGTGGGAGCAGGAAGAACACATGGACTAGTAAAATAGAGAAACTCTTAGAAATCACATAATTTTAAGAACATAAGTGAGACTCTAAAACTTTGCATACTCTTTGATTTAGCAGTAGCATTACTAAGTCTGCATTCCAGAGATAAACAGGAAAAGACCACACACACACACCCTCACCCCCCCCCAAATATTTATAGCAGCTTTGTTTTGCAGTGGCAAAGAAATGGAAATTGAGGCGATGCCCATTAATTGAGGAAGTTGAACAAAGTTTTGGTACATGATTGTGATAGAATGCAATTTTGCTATAAGAAATGATAAGCAGAATGCTTTCAGTAAAACCTGAACTTACACAAACTGATACAAAATGAAATAAGCAGAACCTGAAAAACATTGTACACAGTAACAGAAATATTGTACAATGATCAACTCTAAATGACTTAGCTATTCTCAGCAATACACTGATCAAAAACAATTCTAAGAGACTCTTGATGAAAAATCCTACTAACCTCCAAAGAAAGAATAAGTGGAATCTGAATGCAAATTGAAGCATACTTTAAAAAAAAAAAAAACATTTATTATATTTTACTTATTTTGTAGTGGGGTGGTTTAATTTTCATGTACAATATGACTAATTTGGAAATATGTTTTGCATGACTACACATGTATAAGCTATATCAAACTGTCTTCTCAATGAGAGGGGAGTTCAGGAAAGATTAAATTTGGAACTCAGTTTTAAAAATGTTAAAAAAATTTACTTGTAATTGGCAAAAAACAAAATACTTGAAAATTAATGCCCCCCCCAAAAAAAGACCATTAAGGAACAGATTCAAAAGCTTTTAAAGTCTTGAACTTTATTGTTACTAAAATAGATGACTAAGGGGATATTAACATCTACTAATTTATATACCTTCTTCCAACCTCTACGATAATTTTATGAGAATGATCAGTGCATTCATGAAGTGCACCTTGATAAATGTATAGAATGAAAAAGACTTCCTAAATTAATATTTTACAGGGTTATATATTTTTACAATTACAAATTTACTGAAAGATAAAGTGAATACAAAATGCCAAAGTGTTCACTATTTATTGTCTTATTATGTGTCTTCCATATATATTACATTATTATTTATATAGTTTTATGAAGAAATGCCTTGGAATTTTCTGTGGTATTGTATTGAATATAGAGATTATTTTGATGAGAATTAACATATTATATTTATGAGTATTTAATATCTCACCACTTATCTAGACCTTCTTTTGTTTTTACTATACACAAATAGTTTATGACTTTTCTTTCCATTACAAATAGGGTTTCTTTTTTGTGATTAAAAATAATTTTTATTATTAATAATAGGAATGTGAACATTCTTTGAGTTAACTTCTGTTTTTTGATCTTGAACTAATTTATTGTCTTCATTAATTTTTAGTTGAAACATTTTGATTTTTTGGATATATTATCATTCCATCTGCAAATAATTGCATGTTGACCATGTTTTTAATGTTAATCTGCCACATATATTTTCCTTTGTTAATGTAATTAACAAAATTTGCAATGTTACACCAGATGAAAGTGCAATATGTGACAATATGTTGAGAAGGGATATTGTAAAAAAACAAAACAAAACAAAACAAAACAAACAAACAAACAAACATCTTATGGATGTAGCTTTTTTCAACAGCAAAGTGATTCAGACCATTTCCAATGGTCTTGGGAGAACCATCTGCACCTAGTGAAAGGATCATACTTTGAGTATGATTGTAACATAGTATTTTCACTTTTTTGTTGTTATTTGCTTGCATTTTTTCCCTTTTTGATCTGATTTTTCTTGTGCAGCATGATAATTGTGGAAATATGTATAGAAAAATTGCACATGTTTTAACATATATAGGATTGCTTACCATTTGGGGAAAGCATGGGAGGAAGAGCAGAAGGAAAAAATTGGAACACAAGGTTTTATAAGGATGAATGTTGAAAACAAGCTGTTCAGGTATTCAGAAAATAAAAAACCTTATTGAAAAACATTTTAATTCATATAAAAAAAAACAAAATATGTCAAGCAATATGTCAGAAAGATCAAATATTTTCCAAAAATATTATTAAATATTGTCAGGAAGTGATTAATACATACAAAATGTAGTATTTCAAAAAGAGAAAGCTAAGTAATAACAAAAAAAAAAACCATAAAACACACAGGAAAAACAATCTTTAAGAAGGTCACAAACATCATGATTTAGGTAAATACACATCACACTGAATTTCAGAGGCAGAGGGAACCATGAAACTGAAGAAGTAAAACAAATAAGCATTTATATAACACCTTCTGTGTCCTGGGCATTTTACAGATATTATCTCATTTGATCCCCACAATAACTCTGTTATACCATTTTACAGTTGAGGAAACCGTGGCAAAGAGAGGTTATATGACTTGCTCAGGATCACAAAGCTACAAAGTTTCTGAGATGAGAATCAAACTCAGGTCTTCTTGACTCCAGGTCCAACACCATCTAACTAGAAAATTTAAAAATCCTGTACTTGGAAGACCATGGTTCTAATTTTATTTTTGCCACTAAAAACTTCCCTAACTGTTCAGCTTTCAACTTATATGTGCATCGTGCATCATTTTATGCTATTATGAAGTGAATATAGAAATAAGTACCTAACTTGCCTCACTTGACTAGTCTGAAGTAATAATGGGATCAGAAAAGGGAAAAAAAGGAAGAGTTATTAATGCAATTTATAAAATATAAATAAAAAGGAAAAACTACGCAGAGCATACCTGGTTGTAGTAAAAACACCGTATACCACAGGGTTTCTTTCATCTTTTGTGGGAAGTAAGAAGATATCCTCTATAAATGAAAAAAAAAAGTATTTCCAAGGTTTAGTAGTCTTACTTTAAAAGTTACTAAAAATATCTAAAATTCAGAGTTTTTTTAAAGTTAAAATTACAAAGCCTGCAAAAAAGGTTAAAATTTGTAGAAATATATTTTATTATCATTACAATCAAGTGCTAAGTAATGATCATCTTGACAATATACGTACTACTGAGTGACCCAATATTGCAGTCTATTATCATCCTGAAAATAGTTTATATGACAATGTGGTGTGAACATCATTTTGACAATAATTTAATTGTCAGTATATAAAACTATGTAAACAATATGCCTTCCAACTTCCTAAAAACTGGGAATGGGTAAATATATTACAGTAGTCCCCTGCTTAGAAACTTCTAAACCTTAAAAGGGACTCAGACTTTGGGAGTACAGGACAGTTTGTAATGTATGTAGGTACATGACAAAAATTAAATATTCTTGGTCAATATTGTAATCAAATAAGACAAAGTTCACAGGATTATAGCTTTAATGATAAAATGGTCACCTAAACTATCATCTCCATTTTAAATATAAGGAAGCTAAGGCTCAGAAAGAGGAAAAAATTTACCCAAATTCATAGAAAATAAATGAAAAAGGCAAGATTTGAAACTAGATCCTCTAAATGTACATCAACAGGCCCATTCTGATAAATGCATAATTATTATCTTGCATGAAATTTTTCATAAATTGCAAAATGTTCCCCAAACTGGCTGTAACATTACTATTATATTACTTTTAAACAAACTTCCATTGCTTGACTCTGCCATAGAATGTGAGTCTGACTTCCTAAAAACTATGCCAATGGAATCCAAACTGAGACAAATTCTATTAGGCTAGAAAAACTTTAAGTACTGAACAGGTTTTATGACTCCTGTGAAAGGACCACATGAGCTAAGGTCAAGAGGTTTCATCACTTTTCTGACATTTTTCTGATTGTCAGAAATGCAGTCATTAGGAAATGGTGCTTTATTGCTATTCCCAACTCATAATTGTACTGATTGGGAAGTTGAGAACTTGCTACTGGATAAAATCTACAGTAAATCCAAGTATTTTTATATCAATGTGGGGAAGGAGAGAGATCAAAAATGGTTGGTGAACATTCTCTGACTCTTAAACTGAAAACTATTGAATCCAGGGAGCACAAATATCTGGGCTTACCTGCTACTCAGGAAAATGAGTAAATGAATACTCAGTTCACATAAGAACCCAGAGTTTCATGGTCAACTTAGCTTAAGGTTAGTTTAAGGTCATTTTGAAACCTTCACTAAGTAATCACTCTTTCTCTTTTCTAAATCTGTAATATCTCATATAGAAACCAAAGAACATGCTTTTCAGAGACAGAGTGATCATTTACTGCATACAAAAAATAAAAGACATTCCTTGGTGGCATTACATGTTGCATATGTGAGTATTGCTGAGTAGGAAATTTCAATTACTTGTAGAATAGAGAATGAGTCATCTGGAAAGAAAATATGGAACTTGCTCCTCTAGGCATATTCATTTGGAAGGGTAAAAATTATTAAGACAGTGAGAAAACAAATCCACATGACTTACGAAGCTCATCAAAATGAGTGTCTGCTCCATCATTGCCAGGAATTGAACAAATCAATCTGGCCTTCAGAAAAGTTGTCCATTTGTTTATCAAACTACGTTGTCCTCCTACATCATTCTGGGGGAAAAAGAGAAAAAAAAGAAATGGGTAAAAGGTTATACAAAATATGGTTATTATTAATTGAAACTAGATATCTTTCCATGGTCTTATTTATATGTGCTATAGATTATTTATAAGTGTTCAATCTATACATTTGTTTCTTAGACTATGAAAACTTGAAATATAGGAAAAGTACTAAAACACCAGCTCAGCTCCTCAACAATAAAACTATTTTCTTATGATGAAAGGAAAGATACCAAAATTGATAAAATATAATGGCTCAGCAAAGATCTGTTACTATTATTCTTCAATCATTTTGTTTGTATCTGAATCTAAATATTATTTAGAATGATGTTTCCTTATACACTTGAAAAGACAGCCTTTTAAATTTGCTCTTATTTTAACTTAATGGGCATTTTAGGAATTTTAAAAGCCCATTTACAAAACAACATATCCTTTTGCTAGATATGTGCTTATTGTTTTATTATGATTCTTTATTATATATAAATGAAACAAATGAATGTCTTTTATGCAAATATCAATTTTAAAAATCTATCAAATATATTAATTTTATGATTACAGCATAACAACAACTTGACCTAAAACATTCCTTTGTTACTTTAAAGTTTACATAACTATATAATTGAAATTATTTCTCCATTTCTTAGTCTAATATGGAAAAAAAGTTGAACGTAATTTGCTCTGGGGAAATAATATGCTGTCATTTACTATAATGAGAAAATTACTTAAATTCTAGTTTTTATCCAAATAACTTGCACATCAATGAAGTCACGAATATCTTCATAGGATGAATCCTGTACAACTTCTTTTATCCCTAATTGAATCTGCTTCAGACAGAAACCTTTTTGTCAGATCTCAAGTGGGTGTAACAAGAAAGAATTTTCCATTCTCCTTATATAATTTACAAGCAAATCTACCCAATTTGAGGGAAAAGAAACTTTCAAAAGTTAAAAAATAGTAGAAATCTAAAGATTTTCTATTGTTTAAAAAATGATACACGTGTATAATAAATATATGTATAATATCATAGAAAGAAATATCTTTTCAAAATTATGTAGAAACTAAGAATTTATCTCCTTGTTTTTGGAGCACAATAAAGTGAGCTGTTTCATTCTCAATATGGAGTTTAAATATGACTCTGCAACCTTTAAGTCTTTTCAAATAGTCATAATAGTAACTAATACTGTGCTTCAAGTATACATACACACATATATTTACACATATATATGGATATTCATATATATATAATGTACACATATATAATTATATATGAATATGGTTATATAATTCACATATAATTATATGTGTGAATATATGCAATATAATTATATATATTTATATATATATTATGCCAAATATATTAATGTGACTATATTCAAAAAGAAAAGAAATAAAAATACATAAATAAATAGTATAATTATTTGGAAGAATGTTATTTGAGGATGGATGTTTTGTCTTAGAATAGTGGGTGGAGATTACCAAAAGATAATTAAACTCAAATTTAAGAAAAGGTTCTAAACAGTAGACCAGTATAAAAGTGGAATGGTGTGTATATGTGTCTATACACATATGTACATAAAATACATATACTTATATATCCATGCATACATGAATACATATATACATGCATTTATTCCCTAAAATCTTTACTTAATAAGCTTCAGTAGCTTAATATATAGACAAGCTTTAAAATGCACTGAATTTTGGGACACCACAGATGCCCTGTGTATTTGAATATGTGTGTGTGTGTGCACTGTAAGAATTCTTTTATAGAAAATATACATGAATGATAGGGGGGAAAAAGATTCAGACTGCAAGGAAACCATTATCTATATAAAACACAGTTCATTTCATTTATATCCCTTGTTTAAGTTTACAAATGACATTTTAAGCATATAAACGATCACTTTTTTAAAAAATCATTAAATAATATTTATAATAAAAATGTTTTTCTTTCTCATGCTGCCTTTTTTTTTTAACTATTTGTAAAAAGGGCTTTGGACTTATAGTAAAGTCAAGGAGAATTCAATTCCTATATTAGACAACAAGAAGCTGTATGATTCTGGAAAAAGTAATTTAGCCTCTTTGTCTTCATTTTTCTCATCTGTCAAATAAGAGAACTAAACTTGATAGCTTTGAAAGTTCCTTATATTATGTCTTTAAATAAATAACCCTATGACCATAAATCAGTATTTGTTTAGCACCCAAAATAGCAGTAAATATTCTACTGATTTTTTAATGAATGATTCTAATTTTAATATTTTTAGTTTTGAAAGTCTAACAAATGTTAAGATGCTTCATTACACAAAAGAGCCCTTAAAATACTCTTTTTTGCACAACCATCTACCACTCTAGTTATTTTATCTTCCTTCACTCTTGAGAAAAGAAAAAGGGGAAAAATCAACTAAAATTGCAGGACACAGATGAAAGCAGCCAGCTGTCAGACAGAAAACAAGTGTAGTTTCTGGTGTAACGATTCTCAGGAATGGATTATAGGTGTTTAATGACTGGATAGTAACTCGTAGACATATCCAGAAGCCTGACCTTTAAAGCCAAAGTTCAATTCACAGGGAGTTATATTTCTCTTGTAAAGTAGTGTCAGTTGACCAACTGTGTTGACCATAAGTTAGGCCCCCTATACTTCTGTTTGCCCTTCCTCATGACTTCCTTAGAGAACTTGAGCCCAGAGGAGTGAGAGTCAACCAGTTCTGTGCTGAAGTGTCACTTCCCTGCTTATTTCTGTAAAGTTTTAACAGCACACTAGTTCACACTAACATAATGAATTGATTATGGAGATGTCAAAATTAACAGCCATTTAGTCACTGGCCACTTCTGTATGTCTCCACTCTATTTATCACTGCCTTTTTTGTTGACAGGATGCCAGAAGATTTGACTTTCTGAGGGCAGAAAGATAATAATACCAGTAAACAAAAGAACTTCAAGGTAAACAAGCCTGACCTTTGGTATTCATGCAGAATCTTTTTAATGCCTGCAAGTTCTCTGATTTGGCTCATATTACATATTAAGAAGTTTCATTCATTCCTTTGATTTAGGATCACAGCATCTTTTAATCAATCACTGACTCACCTTCTGATTCACATAGGCTAAAGGTAATAATATATCATTTAAGCTTAAAAAGTTCCTTCTCTTTCAGCAAATGCATACCTACATAAATCTGTCCTAGACATACAGAGAAGCTCAAGTACTGTCATACGATGATCTTTTATGTTATGTCTTTTGACCTTTGGGTCACAGTGCAAGGTTCATCTCTTGCACTGGGTTAGGCTGTATACCATCATTTTCAAGGACCTCTCAACACTTTATAAATATTCTTATCTGCACCTAGAAGACTGAGAAACATTAAGTAGTGACTTTGAACACATAATGACTTACTTTCCTCCCATCTACCTTCAACTATGGGGTACTTTAGCTCGGTTAGCTCATAAGATTTTTGGTGCAATCAGTAGGAATTGTGATTTAAAATATCATTCTAATATTCCTAATAATATTCTAATGCTCCTAAGAATATACTTAAAATTTCTAAGCAGTTATAATTATTGTAAGAAAACTAGTAGGTATTTTAGTCTCATTAAAACTCATTCTCCATAAGCCTTTTCCTTTTCTGAAGCTCTTTATTACTGCTGTGGACCTAACAAGTTCTCTGTCATCAAGGTCTGAAAACTCAATATCATGCTTAATTCCTCACTTGCATTTACCCCCACATATACAATCTATTGCCAAATTTTGTCGTTTTTATACCCATAACACTAATCTTACCACTCATTTAGTCACAACTTACATTCTAGCTCTTATGAACTCTCCCCTGGATAACCGATAATTGTAATAGCCTTATTTCTCGAATATGCATTCCATACTCCATTCAGCTACCAAGGTGATCCCTCCCATACTTCAAATCATAGGTTCTACTCAATGAGTTCTAATAGCTCCATGATGACTACAATTAACTATAAAGGTATTTGTTTGGAGTTTAAAGCTGTTCATAACTTGGCCTCTTCTTACCTTTGTATTTATCTTACATGTTAATTTGTACATGTTAATTCCCTTTACATGTTTTATGACCCAGCAACCACTGTCTACTTGTAGAACCTTAAAAGTGACATTTAATCTCCTATATTGATACCTTTGTACTAGCTATACCAGACACCTGGAATGCTCTGACTCCTGACCTCTCCCTCTTAGTTTTCTTGACTTCTTTCAAGACTCAGATCAATTTCCACCTTCTATAGATGGTGCTCTGCTACTAATCCCCACTGCTACTAATGCTTTCTCCTTTTGAAGTGCTTTCCAACTTTTCAGTTTTAATTTATCTAGTTATTCACATGTTAAAATATAAGTTTCTTGAAGGCAGATATGTTTTGCCACCTTCTCCCCCTCCCTTTTTAAAAATTTCTAGCACTTAATTGTGTCCAGAATTTTTTAAAACAGTGAACAAAAGTTTAATTAGTCATCTCATGAGGGACCCCCTAAGGCCTAAACACAGCTTCTCCTGAAATGCCCCATTTGTCTGGTCCCCAAGGTAAGAGCTTTCTCTCCTGATTAAGACCGTATATATTTATTGACTAACTTACTGAATGTCATTGTTAGACAGTTAACAAGCAGTGTAGGAATTTGTCTTTTCTGAATTGCTACAAACACTTTATTGTGCTGCTTTGAAAAAAAAATGTCAAAATTCATATGTGGGTAATTTGATATATATTGTTCATTCAGGACTTATATCTTTTCTAAAACCAAGGAGTTTAAAATATATTTCAAGTAGCAAGATATCCTAAAATTTTGAGAAAATCTTTTGATACATCAACTCCAGGAGAACTAGGTGCGTCTTTGGGAATGCTAGCATAAAGGTCTCAAACTACTCTGAATTCAATATAAATTTTTTAAAAGTAGCTTTTTATTTTATATATCCAATTATGATTTAAACATAAATAAAAAAAGAAGAAAATAAAAACTTTACTAAAAACAATCAATATTATCACAAAGTTGCCAGATACTGTATTAGCTTATATGTATTATCCACTGCTTCTTCAAAGAAGGAAGAAAAATAAAGATAGTTTCATATCTGTTATTGAAGACCAAGTCTGGCCCTGATATTTTTCCAACATTCAGTTTCAATCAGCTGAATAAAGAAAACAGAGAGCAATCATTAGAGAAAAAAGCAGAGATCAAAATATTTGACAATAATTTTCAGAGACTTTTTTTTAAGGATATCTGTGTGTTTGTGTGTCTGTGTGTGTCTGTGTCATTCTTTTCTTCCTCTCTTTTTTGAAGGAATTGCAAATATATAGTCATAACAGATCTTCAAAAATATAAAAATGGACATTTTTGTCTTTTTCTTCCCAAACCTGGTAAGTATTCAGAGATGAATGTTTGGGATTTGCAGTTGGCAAATTATAAAGCAAACAGCAGAAATGTAGACCATGTTTTTCTAGCAACTTACAAAATCTGCAGATGGTTAGCATAACCAGGATTTGGGTAACACAGTACACTCCAGAATTCCAAATCTGGCAGATTAAAATAAAGTTAAAAATTCAGCATGTAAAAAAATCACTTTCAGGTAAAAACTAAAGACACTCCCTACCCGCCCCCCCCCCCCCCCCCCCCCCCCCCAACACACACACACACACACACAAACCCAAACAAACATAAAACTCTAAGCTTAGGAATTCCCTGGACAGGAAAACAGATGGCAGCAAAGCAAACACACATCTGTAACTTTGAGGGCTCTAAATCTCTCATTTGGGTTTAAGTGACATATTGAAAGTAAGCACAAATCCTGCAACTTTGTGAAAAATCAATCAATATGTAAAGTGTCACAGGACTAACAAACAGCGATTCTGAAATGTAGTAATTGTCACATAAGGACAGTATTTCAAATCCAGCCATTTGAATGTAATTGAAGCTCAGAGCCATTAATTAGACCCCCAGGCAAGTTATGTGAAAGGACCATCCAAATTGAATTCCTGGTATGAACACAAGGAAATACTGAAAAACAAAGAAAATTGGCATAACCTTTTGGACTCTGGAATCTCTGTAGAAATGTAACCTAATGGATGAATTCTCCCAAAACAAACAGAATCTCAATCAATTAAAAACAACTAAGATGTGAAAAGTTAAGAACAAAACTTTTTTTGAAGTGGCTTATATTTCCATCTCACGAATAGGAAGCACAAGTGAAAAAGAATTAAAAAAAAAAAAAAAAACCTTTGTAGTGATAACAGTAATGGTATCTAAAAGCACTTTTAAAATGATAAACACATTTTAAAAATAATTTTATGTTTTTACCTCTTTATTTATTTAGCTTTTAGTATACTATTATAAAGTTCTGCATATGTTTTCCAGGTGAATATGGATGAGATCATACAAAAAGATTTGGCAGTTGTTATGTGGAAAAGGGGAATAAAGAGGATTTAGGAAAAGGAGTCAGTGAAAAGCCAGAGGTATTTAAGGTTGAGTGACTTAACTATTGGAATACTCAATTAAAAATCCTTGTCAAATGACCAGTGAATTGATATACAAAGGGAAGAATTAAATATCAATAATAATATTCTTCTTATAAATGAAAGTAGAAGATAAAAGGAAGTTGCAACTAAGCTTCTCCTTGGAGAAGAAAAAAAAATGTTGTTGACATTGGTTTTTATCATGTATTCAGAGACAAGAAAGATAATTTCATGGGACTCTATATAAACTTGTCTTTCAATTCTCTTAAGAATTTTCCACCAAGAAGATTATGGCAGTACATACTCCTAAAACTGTTGCATTAAGATAAGGAAGGAGAGAAATAACACAAAGGACACAATATAATTCTCAAAATTGCATAAACACATGCTTTGATACTTAGTAACTTCATTGTGAAAGGAGGCGTAAGGAAAAACAGTGAAAAAAAAGATGCGAAAAAATGGTTCAAGATTCCAAAATGAAAGAATTAAAAGGAATTTACAGACTACAAGGAAGTCTCAAGTTTATATATCATGAATGTTTTCTCAGTAGGTGAGACAGGTGGCAAATACCAAGTACATAATTTAAAATGAAATGACTATATCTAAGGAGTGGGAAATAACTGGTAACCAATGTGGGAGTGATTTTTTTTTTACTGATCTCATAAGCTCCCATGGATTTCATTATTTTCTGTTTGGAAATGACTCCCAGATCTATGTATGAAGCCCTGGTCTCTCTCATGAGCATCACCAACTAGCTAAATGAACATTTCCAAATGAATCACTTATGTATCTCAAACTCAAGATTTCCCAAATAAAACTCATACTTCCCCCCAAATTCATCCCTTTTTCTAACCTCTCTTTTTCTTTTAGGAACACTACCACTTTTCAATAATCTTGATTCACAATATCAGTCAGCCCTAATTCTTCTTTACCCTCAAATTTAAATAGCTAGCAACTTGTTCATAGTACCTCTGTACTTTATCTCATGCCCATCCCTTTTCTCTACTTATATCTAACTCCCCAATTTAGACCCTCATTAAATCTCATCTGTATTACTACTGAAAGATCCTGTTCCTTAGTTTCTCTGACTTAAAGACTTTCTTGTCAACAAAGCTGCCAACTGGATAGCCTTCAAGCATAGGTCTGACCAAATCACCTCACTGCTCAAAAAAACTCTAGCGTCTTTATGATAATGCTAATGAAAGTACAAATCCTAAGTATGGAATTTCATTTTTTCATAATCTGGCTACTCTTGACCTTTCTAGCATATTACATATTTGTGGTAGGAGTGGTGCCTGTTTTATTTAGGCTGGACTGATTTCTCTTTAAGGGCATAAGGAATTCATTCTTTACCTTATCATTGATTTGGCATTTTTGTTGCTTGGAACATAAAGGATTTAGTTTATGGGGAGTTGGTGTCAGAAGTTTAGGCTTATTGCTCCTGCACTGTGAAGCTGTATTTCTCACCAAGAATGGCTATTGCTATGAAGAATGCATAAGTCACAGGGAATGATGTTTTATTTGAATTGAATCTTTTTAACTATTATCTTAAGTAAAATTGTTTTTTATTAGATTTTATAGTTCATGAACATCTCATTAAATTCAGATCTCAAACCTGAATTGCACATAGGCTTGAGCTACATGTAATCCAGAATAACATTCTTTATCTTTATGCACTTTGTGTTCCAAGAAGACTCACCTGCTTTGCCTTTTCTCCTATTCTTTCTATCTTTTAACAAGCTATTTTCTGTGCCTTGTATACCCTTCCTCCTGCCTTCCACTTAGATTCTTCTGCTCCTTTTAAAACTCAGATCATTCAAGGTTATATCCTACACAAGGCTTTTACTTATCCCCTCCCCCATGTTGTAATAAAACCTCACATCCCTGCTGATTTCCTGTGCATTTCTTTTGTATGCACTTATGTGTGTGCATGTTGTTTTCCCCATCAGAGTAGCTTCTTAAGGAGAAGAACTGTCCTGGTTTTGTTTTTAATTCCCAGTATCTCACTAAATGCTTGGCATTTATTCCTTAATAAATGCTTACTGACTGAGGGCCTCAATTTCTAGATATACTTTCTGCATATAATCAAATCACCAACATCTTAGAACAAAGCTCAAAATTAATACCAAGTTAGATTTAAAATACTGAGTCACTTTAGTCACGATGGAAAGAGTGCCAAGAGTCAGGAAGACTTATCTTCCTGAGTTCAGATCTAGTTTGAGACACTTATTATCTATATGACTCTGGGTAAGTCACTTTATTTCTATTAGCTTCCTTATCTATAAAGTGAGTTAGAGAAGGAAATGGCCCTAGTATCTGTCAAGAAAACACCAAATGAGATTATGAGGAGAGAAAGAGAGAGAGAGAGAGAGAGAGAGAGAGAGAGAGAGAGAGAGAGAGAGAGAGAGAGAATACTGAAAATAACTGACAACAAAATTAAAAATGAGAAGATAGGAAATACATTTAAAGGAGTTTAAACTTTATCTGAATCTGTTAACAATAAAAATGATAAATAAAAAACATTGCTATAATTATTATTTCTTAGGGGAATCTAATTAATATAAATATCATTACAGTTAAGGAGATGAAAAAAAAAAACATCCTGAAATATTAAATGCACATTGATTTTTTTTTCTAACTGAACATACAGGAAGTAAAGATAAGATCAGTTTAACATATAAATTTGTTTTTTTTTAATCTTACAATAGAAGAAAATAGATTTCAAGCAGTATTACCAAGTACACTAAACAAACAAAAAGTCTCATAAAGCAGTGGCAGGAGAAAAACATATGGACAGAAAGTTAGCTGGCAGAACCTATTAAAGCACATTGTCCCAAGATCATGTAAAAATCACTATGGAAAAAGTAAAAGAAGAGGAAAAAAATGTTTCAGAATTTCTATTACAAAACTATTTTCCGACATCAGGAATATTAGAGTCAACCTGTTTGGACACTAATATCAAACTTTTAAATGAATTAAATATAGGCATGCTATTTAAGACTTACATGAATGAACTGATGCTGAATGAAGTGAGCAGAATCTCTGGGATGATCAACTATGATAGAGTTAGCTCTTCTCAAAAATACAGTAATCTAAGACAATTCCAACAGGCTTGGGATGGAAAATGCCATCCACATCCAGAAAGAAATCTTTGGAAACTGAAAGTATATCAAACCATACTATTTTCAGCTTTTTTGATTGTTTGATTTTTCTTTCTCATGGTTTTCCCCTTTCGTTCCAATTTTTCCTAACTACCACGACAAATATGGTCGTATAATATATATCAGTTTTCTTGCTGTCTTGAGTAAGGAAAAAGTAAAAGGGAAATGGAAAAATTGAAATTCAAAATCTTATAAAAATGAATGTTGAAAAGAAGTTTACACATAATTGGACAAATAAAATACTAGTGAGAGGGGAAAAAAAGAAATGTCACAAGAAGACAAAAGGGAAAAACAGGTGGCCTAAGCTGAATACACAAAAGGAGATCTTTTGGAACTAGAAGTGACAGATTTGAAATTCTTGAGAGATTAATTCTAAAGACAACTGAAATAAATATTTGAGGAAGAAAAAATGCATGTGATATTCCTGCAGGAGAAAAATGGAGAAAATATCACTAGCTTATAACCTTTATATCATTTTTTTCATATCTACAAATATGTATGGAAATTATCTAAATTTGTATTGGAGACAACCTTGTTGAAAGTATAAGAAAGGAATATGTTTTTAAATATGATGTTCCAAAGCAATCCAGTTCCTGATAGAAGTATAATTACTGAATGATACAGAGAATACACATTTTCTTTTTAAAAATTTTTGATTATGATGATTGTAGCTTTTTATTTATAAAACATATGCACAGGTAATTTTTCAACATTGACCCTTGCAAAACCTTCTGTACCAATTTTTCCCCTCCTTCCCCACATCCCCTCCCCTAGATGGCAGGTAGTCCAATACATATTAAATAGGTTAAAGTATATGTTAAATCCAATATATGTATACATATTTATACAGTTACCTTGCTGCACAAGAAAAATTGAATCTAGAAAGAAAGAAAAAAACCTGAGAAGGAAAACAAAAACACAAGCAAACAATAACAGAAAGAGTGACAATGCTCTGTTGTGGTCCACACTCATCTCCCATAGTTCTCTCTCTGGATGTAGCTGACTCTCTTCATTACTGAACAATTGGAACTGGTTTGAATCATCTCATTGTTGAAAAGAGCTCCATCTATTAGAATTGATCGTCATATATTTTTGTTGTTGCCATGTTTAGTGATCTCCTGGTTCTGCTCATTTCACTCAGCATCAGTTCATATAAGTCTCTCCAGGTCTCTTTGAAATCATCCTGTTGGTCATTTCTTACAGAATAATAATATTACATAACATTCATATACCCCAGTTTATTCAGCTATTTTCCAATTGATGGGCATCCATTCAGTTTCCAGTTTCTAGCCACTACAAAAAAAGGCAACATTTTTGAACATGTGGGTCCCTTTCCCTTCTTTAAGATCTCTTTGGGATATAAGCCCAGTAATAACATTGCTAGATCAAAGGGTATGCACAATTTGATAACTTTGATAACCAAATTGCTCTCTAGAATGGTTGGATTTGTTCACAATTCCACCAACAATGTATCAGTGTCCCAGTTTTCCCACATCCCCTCCAACATTCATCATTATCTTTTCCTGTCATCTTAGCCAATCTGAGAGGTGTGTAGTGGTATCTCAGAGTTGTCTTAATTTGTCTTTCTCTGATCAATAGTGATTTGGAGCACCTTTTCATATGACTACAAAGAGTTTCAATTTCTTCTGAAAATTGTCTGTTCATATCCTTTGATCATTTATCAATTGGAGAATGGCTTGGTTTCTTATAAATTTGAATTAATTCTCTATATATTTTGGAAATGAGGTCTTTATCACATTTATACACATTTTCATTTTGCTGATTTTTTTTTTGTTGATTATAAAAATAAATCTGTTAATACAAAATGATACCTTAAAGTCTCTCTTCTGATAATTTGGTTTTATTCATATATCAAAATCAGAGAAGAATCTTTGAAAACACAACCACAAAACTAATTGTATTTATCATTTCTCTGAATAGGTTTATCAAGTGAAGCATAAAGCAGCAAAATATACTTCTTGTGTTTCCCACTGTCATAGAAGATGTTTGACACAATCTAAATTCAAAGACAGTTATCTTAAAATAGTTTACAGTCAAATATTTTTTAGATTCTGACCTATATAAAGATAATCTTCTTTGCATTGTGTTGATAGTATTAAACTGTTGTACACTTCCAGGATTTCTAAATTTAATCTGTAGTTAGTCCAAAGAGTTTGTCCTATCAGAAAACAAAACAAAACAAAACAAGAACCTAAAAACCTAAGTAAATGAAAAAAAAAAAAAAAAACTATTGTCCAGGCTACAATATGCAATTAGTTTGACAATCCTCAGAAGTGATTTCTCAGTAGAAAGATTCTGGAGAGTCACTGCTGATGTCCAGTAAGCTGGACCCAAAATTGAGTAGGAGAAAGTGAAGCTAGACTGCATTTGGGAAATTGAGTAATACTTCTAATAAACCCAAATTTCTCCATAAAAAGCCTGATTGTTTCAGTACAAATATTCTTCTAATGTTTAATACATAAAGTATATAAAACAATACAGTTGTTATAGAATTTCCACCGCCAAAAGACAATGGAAAATGCATAGTAGTATAAAACTATTTCCTCCTTATTACCAAGGTAGCATGGAACAACAGTAATACCAAAAGTATCATCTAAATAGAAGCATAGCAGAAATATAAACTGGACCTGTCATGTGGCAAAAGCAAAGATCCACAGCTCATAAATTCTTATAGTGCTCAGGTAATTTTGAGAGAAATGCCTCCCCTAAAGTAAGAGTACATAATACTGCCAAGGATAAATAGGTGGAAATAGACTAGATTGCACCAGATGAGAAGGGATGGATGGATTGCAATTAAACTTCAAGAGGAAATACTTGCACGTGCATTAAAGTATGCTAGTATTTATTAATAGAAGTGTATTTACATCACACTTTAATTCAAAACACATAGATTTTAAAAGTTAAAATAAGTCTTTTAGACCCCAGTTTTGGGGATAAGAACTCACCATTTAACAAAAACTGCTGGAAAAATTGGAAATCAATATGGCATAAACTAGGCATTGACTGACACCTAACACTGCATACCAATATAAGGTTAAAATGGGTTCATGATATTACTGTTCTGTAAGAAATGACCAACAGGATGATTTCAGAAAGGCCTGGAGAGACTTACACGAACTGATGCTGAGTGAAATGAGCAGGACCAGGAGATCATTATATACTTCAATGACAATACTATATGATGACCAGTTCTGATGGACCTGGCCATCCTCAGCAATGCGATCAACCACATCATTTCCAATGGAGCAGTAATGAACTGAACCAGCTACACCCAGCGAAAGAACTTTGGGAGATGACTAAAAACCATTACATTGAATTCCCAATCCTTATATTTATGCCCACCTGCATTTTTGATTTCCTTCACAAGCTAATTGTACAATATTTCAGAGTCTGATTCTTTTTGTACAGCAAAATAATGTTTTGGTCATGTATACTTATTGTGTATCTAATTTATATTTTAATGTATTTAACATCTACTGGTCATCCTGCCATCTGGGGGAGGGGGTGGGGGGTAAGAGGTGAAAAATTGGAACAAGAGGTTTGGCAATTGTTAATGCTGTAAAGTTACCCATGCATATAACCTGTAAATAAAAGGCTATTAAATAAAAAAAAAAGATGGGTTCATTATCTAGACATAAAGAGTGATATTATAAACAAATTAGAAGAACATAGGATAATTTACCTCTCAGATCTGTGGAGGAGAAAGGAATTTGTGACCAAAGAAGAACTGGAGATCGTTATGGATCACAAAATAGATAATTTTGATTATATTAAGTCAAAAAGGTTTTATATAAACAAAACTAATACAGACAAGATTAGAAGGGAAGCAATAAACTGGAAAAAAAATTTACATTCAAGGATTCTAAAGGCCTCATTTCAAAAATACATAGAGAACTGACTCAAATTTATAAAAATTCAAGCCATTTTCCAATTGATAAATGGCCAAGGGATATGAACTTATAATTTTCAGATGAAAAAATTGAAACTATTTCTAGCAATTTGAAAAGTGCTCTAAATCACTATTGATCAGAGAAATGCAAATTAAGACAACTCTTGAGATACCACTACACACCTCTTAGATTGGTAAAATGGCAGGAAAAGATAATGATGAACGCTGGAGGGGATGTGGGAAAAAAGGGACAATGTATCAGGGTGGAGTTGTGAATAGATTCAACCATTCTGGAGAGCAATTTGTAATTACTCCTAAAGAGTTATCAAACTGTGCATACCCTTTGATCCAGCATTGTTTCTATTGGGCTTATATTCCAAAGAGATCTTAAAGAAAGGATGTACATGTACAAAAATGTTTGTGGCAGTCCTTTTTGTAGTGGCAAGAAACTGCAAACTAAGCGGATGCCCACCATTTGGAGAAAGGCTGAATAAATTAGGGTATATTAATGTTATGGAATATTATTGTTTTTTAAGAGATGATCAGCAGGATGATTTCAGAGAGGTCTGGAGAGATTTACATGAACTGATGCTTAGTAAAATGAGCAGAACCAAGAGATCATTATACACGGCAACAAGATTATACAATGATTAATTCTGACAGATGTGGCTCTTCTTAACAATGAGAGGATTCAGACTAGTTCCATTGATTTTATGATGAAGAGAGCCATCTATACCCAGAGAGAGGACTGGGGGAACTAAGTGTGGTTCACAACATAGCATTTTCACTCTTTTTGTTGTTGTTCACTTGCATTTTATTTTTTTCTCATTTTTTTTTGTTTGATTTGATTTTTCTTGTTCAGCAAGATAACTGTATAAACAGGTATGCATATATTGGATTTAACATTTATTTCTACCATGTTTAACATTTTTTTACTCGTCATCTAGAGGATGGAATGGGGAAAAGGGAGGAAATTGTAACACAAGGTTTTGCAAGGGTTAAGGTTGAAAAATTGCCCATGCATATATTTTGAAAATAAAAAGGTTTAATTAAAAAAAAAGGAAAAAAAATTTTAAAACATTTAAAAATATTTATCCAGACTTTTTGAATTTTAAATTTATTCTAGAGAAAACAATAAGGAAAAAATAGACAACATTTTTACATTTTTAATATAGACATGCATCTTTTTGAGTAGTAATAAAAATATATATCTCTTAGTGCTTTTATTGGCATAAAAACACTACAATATGAAAAAATAAGAAAACCTGAGTAAGGATACCATATAATTTTGGACAAAATTAACTTGAGTATATTGCTTTACTAATGGGCAGTGGAAATCATAATAGTAATTAATTATGAAATTGAGGGGCCATACATTAAATAAAATTATATATGAAATAGTGTAATACTTTTGATTATTCAAATATGCTATAAATGAAAAATATCAATAGTATTTTGTGATTCTAAATTGTACACTATTAAAACTTTTAATTATAATTATTGACTTATAGGTAGACACACCTATAATTAATATATTAATTCTATTTATTAGTCAATAATTTTTTTTTATTCTGGCAATGAGAAAATTACTTTTAAAATTTATATAATTGTTACAATCAATTGGCTGGATGGCCTATTTTTAGACTAATATAATAGATTCTTTTTTCAGAATACTGTAGTATAGAGGTAGCATTAGGCAAGAAATACACGATTTGAAGTCAGGAAGACTCTAAGATCCTAGATTGCAAAATAGTTTATAACTGCATTTGTGTTAAGAGTTAGTGGAAGGGTTTTCCTTTCTGGGAGCTCCTTACTTACTCCAAGAATATTACAAGTAACATTAAAAAACAAAACAAAACAAAACAAAAAAACGAGATTGGACTAGATACTTAATGATATCTTTTCTGTCACTGATATTCTGTGATTCAGCTTATGTATTATAATTATAATTTTTCAATTTAATTAGATAAAAAAGAATGTTGTTAGGGTGACTAAATTTGCAGAAAATATAGTTACATATTTTTTTGAACTGAGAATAGTTTCATTAGTAACTGAATAAAGCATGTGGTATCTTCAGCGTCTCCATCAATTGAGACAAGAGAACTTTGTAGACAAACTCAAATAGCTTTAAAAGTTTTCTGTTTGAACAAAAAAAAGCCTCCAGTTCTAAGCAAACATACCTCACACCTGCCACAATTTATCACTAAATCATTAAAGTTTAAAAGACAGCTAAAGTGCATTGAAATTAAAGGAATGTAAAGACAACACATATAACCTACATTTAGTATTCAGTTGAACTATGAATGTAATTTATAATGAGAAATTCCTGTATTCTTCAGAGGAGTTTCTTGAAGTGAGTTGAGAAGAGATATATATACTTAGTGTCCCCAAAACAAAGCAGTTTAAACAATTCCAATTAGGTGTGCTGTGTGTGGGTCTGTATGTTATTTTAAGAAAAGTAAATTCAACCATCAAATCTTATTTGATCTTGCTATTCAGTAGCTTTTGTTGCTCAGACAAGTGCAAGTCAAAATCTAGCTGTGTGGTCTCTTTTCTTAGTAACAATGAAAAGTTGTTGTTCATTGAGACACACATTACTTTTTTTAATTTTACTTTGAATAAACTGAGATTGGAGACATGAAAGATTTAGGACATACTTTTTTTCTCTAAGGTCTATAGTATTTTATTTTTTCAAATACATGCAAAGATAGTTTTCAACATTCTCCTTTGCAAAACCTTGTGTTCCAAATTTTTCTCCCTTCTTCCTCTATCTTCCCCTCCCCAAGAAGGTAAGCAATCCAATAAAGATTAAAACTATGCAATTCTTCTAAAAATATTTCTATATTTATTAGTTCATATTTTAACAAACCAATTGCATTTTTTAATCCAAACATTTAAAAAGATGTGATAATATAGTTTCACATGACTTATATATATATATATATATATATATATATATATATTAATATGTCAGTTCTTTAGGCCAGCCCTATGAAATTCACAGGCTACAATTTTTGCAGCTTACAATACACATGAGTATAGCCTCTTCCAGATTAAAATTCAATTTGAAAATATTTAGCAGCATAAATAAAAATATAACAAAATATAATTACATTTTTAAAGCTAACCCCAAAAGCAAGACAGAGAGATCTTTATGCATAGATGCATGATTCCCATCTCTATTTTAGTTTAACACCATTGTGGCAAGGTAACACTCTAAGTAAATTGTGGAAAATGTGGCTCTTTTGCATTGGTGGGAGTAACTTCATCTGAAAGTTCCATATAAAAATGAAATTAACATCTAGTTTCTCTTATGTAAAAGTTTTTTTTAAAAAAAATCAACATTTTGAAAAGATTCTACCCCTGAATTTAATTTATAGCATCTGAACCAGTGAAGAAAATGTTATTTTTTAAAATAAAAATAATCAATTAATCAATAAACATTTTAAATGCCTACTATGTGCCAGGAACTATGCTAAGTTTTTTGAGATCCTGGACCTGTAATTTTATTGGCATAAAGAATTCTCTAATGAAGAAGCTCCTACTACCAATGCAGATTGGCACTTCCATTGCAATTTATGATCTTAGAAAGTTATCTAAAGTAAAGGGAGCTTAAATAATTTGTCCTGAGTCACTGTGTATCAAAATTCATTTGTATCAAAAGTAAGATTTAAACTCTGGTGCTCCTGACTTTGGGGGCTACCACTCTTTGTGTTATTCCATGAATAAGTCTTATTAATTTAAAATGACTTCTTCCTTTTTTAAAAAAAATTTATTTGCCAAATCAAGAGCTAAGAATTGAAAACCTGAATTTCTCAAAATTGTTGTCTGGTTGTCTGGTAAATCCTGAATTTAGTAACTGAAAGTTACTAGACTATTCAAAGTTCTTCCTAATGGTTGCAAATTATGCATACATACAAACTTTTAACACAAGATGTATATTTTAACATTGAAAGATATATTAGAGATTATCTACTTAAACACCCCCTCTTCCTTATTTGACAGATGAGGAAATGATTAAAGAGACTATCCTAAGGTCACTAGTTACATAGCCACCTAGTTAATTACAGAACCAACAATAGAATTCAGGTATTTAGGATCTAAATCCAGTGCCCTCTCCACTACATAAAGCTGCCTCCTGATCTATGTAAATAAATGTCAACCTAAAAGTATTAATTTAAGAGATATTTAAGCATACTTTAGTAAAGGATCAGCCTTCTAATATCTCTAAGCCAACTGCTGCTTGTCTCTGGGCAATTAGCTTCAATTAAGTAAACCATGATTTCCTAGGTTCTGAGTCAGGATCCTTTGTTGAGATTCTGTCCCCCAAGGGAGATAGGAGCAACAGTGGCCAA
Organism: Sarcophilus harrisii; assembly: GCF_902635505.1. Lineage (NCBI taxonomy): Eukaryota > Metazoa > Chordata > Mammalia > Dasyuromorphia > Dasyuridae > Sarcophilus > Sarcophilus harrisii. The sequence continues at coordinate 136,716,278 of NC_045430.1, read as the reverse complement.
TGTGTACTAGGTAAAGAATGAGCTGTGCTGACTAGCTGACTTCAACCAAAGACAGTTTTCATTAGAGCTTTCAGTTCAATGCTGCTAAATATTCCTATTCTTAAGTGTCCAGAAGCCTCAGGGCACACATTTGAGACAAAGAACACATAGGCTCTAGGAAAAGAAAATGAAGTTTGTATAAGACCAAAGTAAGCTCTCCTCTAGAGGGTTTATTAACTTGAAAGCATGACTTATTAACAACTTAGTTTATGCTAGGGATCTGTATTTTACCCAAGATAATGCCAGTAAGATATGCTTTAAAAAAAAGTTTGAACTGCTGAAGACAAATATATGTCTATGGAAGATTTATTCTTTCCATAAAGTTATTTAAAGGGAGGCGGGGGCATTTTATACTGTTCTAAATTTCCTATTGACATTTATCTAATTCATAAACTTAAAAATAATTAATTTTACCAGAGATTAAAAGTAATTCTTTCTTCTGTCACATTGTTCTCAAAATTTGGTTTTACATCAAAAATCCAGAAAACCTTATTTTGATACTATAATTTGGTATATATATTTTTTTCTTTTTCACTGTATTAATCAGTCAATCAATCAACAAACATTAAGCCTTTACTATGAGCCAGGTACCAAGTTAAAAAAAATAAAGAGGAAACAAAGAAAAAGTAAAAAAAAATCCTTTCCTCAAAAGCTTGCATTCTAATGAAAAGATATATGTTTATAGGCAAGATTTTAATCAAATCTAATATTGATATGCCTCAGGCTCAATTGTTAGGTACCCCTTAGAAATGACATTAATTCTTATAGACATCTAGAGGACTAATAAGTGTATTAGGCTGATGCAACAAAGATTAATTGATAAAGTGATGACTTCTAGAACTCAATGAATGAATTCAAAAATTTAAATTAATTTTTTTTCTGTTGGGTCTTAATGATTTCTGCTTGTGAGATTTGTGTAGAATACTAGCCTTAGAAAGCTCAAAAATCAAAGCCTTTTTTTTCTTTCAGTGCATGAAGGAAATGAAATGTTACTTATGCACAACACATAAATTGTTCCAAGTAAACAAATTTATTATATCTTACCTTACAAACTCTTCCAACTCGAGATAATATAGTCTTATCAGAGGTACTGCCTTCTTGTGATGATTCACGAAAGAAGAAATATATTTTATCATCATCTTGATTGTATGTGTCAGGTATGGGAAAAGTTCCAATAAATTTTGCCCCTGTAAAGAGAATGAAAAGGGAATAGAACAAGCATTTACTAAACACCTCTTATGTGCCAAGTACATTATTAAGTGCATTATAAATACCTCATTTGAGAATAACAAACTATAACACATTTAAATGTGGAAATATTTCAACATGGAAAATATCTTCTGAAAAAAAATTCTAATCACTATATTATTGGAGGTTTGCATGACCCAATCATGATTTTGAAAACATTATGAGAAGTCATTCAAAAATTCCACCAGAATGACAAAAGGTTCCATGACAAATATAGATTGCCTCAGAATTCAAAGACTAGTGGACTGTCAACCAAAGGATCATGTAGATAAATATAAATTCCTTGCATCTTCAAGGAGGAAATATATAAGAAAAACATCAAAAAGAGGGGAGACTTCTGTGAATGATATTGCTTCTTAAAACCACAGGTAGAGAGTTCAGTACCAGGTAAACACCAAAAGGTAGATAAGTATCTCTGAACAAGGCTCAGCAAGCCCTGTCCCCAGAAGCGTTAGTATTCCTGAACGTCCCATACACTCTCTACTGGAGGTAGTATACAAGGTTACTTACGGTACTATACAAATCACAAAACATTATGAGATAGTATACAAGGTTACTTATGGTACTATGGTACTATACAAATCACAAAACATTATGAGATCACATATAGTGAGTAATGCAGCCAGATGTTGAAATGTGCAAAGGTCTTAAGGAATAATAAAACATTGGGATAAATTCCAGGAGTGACACAGTTACTTCAAGGGATGTCTATTAAATTTCTCTCTACATGATATCATCTACTTCTTTTATGATTAGATTACTTACATGGCCTTTCTTGTGCTTATTAAAATGATTTTTAATTTATTACCTTTCTTATGTTGATTCTTTTATTGTTTTTACCCAAATGAACTTTGTGAACAAGATTCTTCTGTAGGAGAACTGGGAAGGTTTTTTAAAGTATAAAGTAAGTATTTGCTCTTCTTGTTAAGCATATCTTGCTATATGCAAAAGTTAACTTTCAAGGTAGTTATAAACATTACCATGGTGATGACAGAAATAATATCCTAACACACATAGGCTACTACATCATTTCATCATATTACAGAAATATCCTCACTGTAGAATTTACAGTAGTATTATCAGGAAATGATTTTCCTAGTATCACTGGATATCATATATTAGCTGTGGGCTTTCTAAAACATTTGAGCTAAGTATCCTTAATGATTTACTGCATTCTGCCTCCTGAAAAATATATATTATAAAATTGAGCATTTTAATTCCATGAATTTTAATCTTGACTCAAGTTGTCCTCTTTGGAAGTAAAAATCATAATTTTATTCTAATAATGTTAAAATTATTAAAACATTCTATTAATATTAAATTATTGTTTTAAAAGTCATTTAAGGTTGGTATGATATAGTTGGTATGATATATTTCCATAAGTAAGGTATTACTGATAGTAAATAACAAAGCAAATCAGTTCAAGAAATGAAACATTGCTAGAAGTGTTAGGAAGAGGTTCCATTTCTTTGCTATTTTTTTTTTTTTTTTTTTTTTTTTTTGATGAGGCTCCTGGAGTTAAGTTACTTGCCCATGATCACACAACTAGTAAATGTTAATTGTTTGATGCTGGATTTGAATTCAGGTCCTCCTGACTTCAGGGCTGGTATTTTATCTATTATGCAATTTAGCTGCCCCTATTTGTTTCCGTGCAATTTAAGTTTTATAATACTTGACTTAAACTGCTTTTTCAAAGGTCAGCAAAGACTTCTTGATTGTCAGATCCAAGAGTCTTTTCTTAGTTTTCATCTTCCTAGACAAGGTACCCTGGAGAGACAGAAGGAAGCATAAGGCCAGTAAGCGAATCACCACTACCATCTTAGCCACCATCTCCTCTCAGACCATGATGGGAGTAGTCCAGAACCTTGAACCCCAAAGTCTTGGGAATAGCGGTGTCCCCTATCTCATTAGGACTGTTTCAAGAACAGGTCCCATTACTAATATTTGGAGGAGAAATCCAAAATCCAAATGGAAGCCCAGCTTCTTTATCACCACTAGCAAAAACTGCTGACCAGTTGTCTCCAACAAAGATAGGTATGGGAGATGCATGGCAGCATCCCTCCACTACTGACTACCATTTCTGATTCCAGTCTAGCACTCATGATCATCATCTGATAAGAAACTCTTGCTGAGAAGGGGCCAGCTATCCCTAACAGTTGCCAACTAAGTGTCACCCATGGACAGGCAAGATAGCTTAGCTAAATTTACAAGACACTATGAATAAGAGATAAAAGGCAGTATTTGCTACACAAGTCAGACCACGACATGTAGAGTAGCCATAGCTCCTGATGAACTAGAAAAAAAAAAGTCCATGCCACAAAAATCCTTGATATGGTTCAACATCAGAAGCTGATAATATTTTACCAATGGAAAGGGATTAAGGAAAAGGCTTTATAATCTGATAAGAATTATAAGACTTTTCCATCTGGCTTCCAAACACCAAGCTATTCGTGCAATGAATACACGTGAAATCTGGCATCAGGAAGACCTGAGTTCAAATGTAAACCTGGGCAAAATATTTAACTTATGTTTCCCATGGTTTCCTCAACCATGAAATGTGAATAAAGATAATAGATAGCTCCCAGTTTATTGTAAGAAGCAATTGAGATAATATTTGTAAAAAGTAGTTACTACAGTGCAATGCATATATATGGTAAGTGCTAAATATTTATTCCTTTCTCTTCTTCTATTAAATTTGATCTTATTCATATCCAGCCCTCTGTAGAAAAACCCAAAATAAAACTATTTCCAAATGTTGAAAATGAAGAGTTAAAAGTTATCACCAAAAAGAAAGAGAAATCTCCCTATGTTCAAAACTCAGTTTTTCCCCAAATATTCTTGGTAAGTAAAAACCTATCACATCAAATTTTTAACTTATTTTGTAATTTCTGACTTGTATTTAAAATATTTTACAATTTCTTTGATGACAGGGATGAAACAATATTCTCAGAGAGTTTACCATGATTTAAGTTTAGAAAAAGACATAAAAACCAGTAACACTGCCTTTTATAGAGATGTGCCTGCCATTACTAGAAAAGTCAAATGGATACTAAATATCTTTGTATCCTCACAATACCGGCCAACTGGTCTCTTCATATAGTTGAAGCATAACAAATTGCTGAATGAATGATATATTTTTTTCTTTAGAGGTTCACTCTTAACATTAAGAGAGAAATATGTATATTTCTGAGTCTTGGTCTGTTGATGTCTTTGGAAACTTTTGTCATTTTAGTTAATTTTGTCATTCTTTAATAAAGTAAAACAATGACTCCTTAAATATATATTAGTAATTATTATAATAGTCAAATGGACAGTATATTTCTAAACTCTTTTCACTTTTTTGAATAGAAAATTGCATTGTCCATGCATTTTCCCCTCTGACATGAAAGATCTCTTAATAAGTCATAGAAATAAAGAAAAAAAGAATTAGAAATCAAGTGGATGAATTCAATTGAATAAGCATTGATTAAGAGAATATTTGAACTGACTGTTGATTAGTTATCCCCTCCTCCTCCTATTCTAATCATGAAAAGAATAAAAGCTGTTTAAGATTACCATGGACACTGAGGTCATGACCATGATAAATAGTATTAAACAGAACATATTAAATTTAGACCATCTAGAAGGAAAATATCTCCTGGTGAGATATTTAAAACGGTAGATTAGTTTCACCAAAGATAACAGAACTCGCATTTCTTGAAACTGGATTAGCAATAGTATTAGAGGATTTTTAAAAAATAATTCTTCTAGTTGCAACTGTGAATTTATTGATTGAAACTTTAGCTTCTGCAACTTGCTAGATGTAGATGTTAATATAAAAGGCATTTCTTATTCACAATACATTACGTTTATAAATCCCAAAAGACAAAATAGTTAAAACATGTGTAACCTTAAGAGTAAAGAAAATTATTAATATTATTCAAAAATCAATTTTAAAAGATACTGATATTTTGAAATCTGCATTTAGGAATTTACAAGTTCATTTATAATTTTAATTACATTATTTATTTTATTGTTTAGTACACAAAATAACTATTCAAATACCATCCATATAAATAAAAATTCATTAGAAGTATCAGCTGCAAAATTTTTAAAAAATGTACAAATATTTTTAAACATTGGCATAGAAAGCAAAATAAAAAATTAAAAGTCTTAATCAGAGTGCATTTTTACATGAAGATGTTGAAAAATATAGCTGCTGTAAAATATATTCCCAACAGCAAACAATTTTTTTTCTTATTTATGCTATTGATAGTGTTTTATTGGTGGAAAAAAATCATCAGTACATACTGATAAACAACTTGTTTAGTTAGATAATCCATCATCATAGTGTTCATTTTCAGTTCTTTATATGCATTTGTTCAGCTTGTAATGCTTGGGTCTAAAGAATTTAATAGTTGGTGATATTCTAATAAAAGATGTGAACCATTGCAATAATGAATAATTGAAATAACAAACTATGAAATTTCCAAGTTATCTTTCCATCCTCCTTTTGCAAAGAATATTAAAAACTTTTCTAAATTTAAAATTTCTGTTAGCAATTTATTAATATGATCAATTCAAAGTTTAATTTCTAATTATAAAATCATATATAATTACAATTATGTATAATTGTAATATTATATTGTTAACTATACATTATGGATTATAATTAAACTTGTCAAAAGAGTCAATAAATGTACTCTTCAGATACATAAAAGAATATGAGTTCTTAGAGGAATATCTTACATATGGATAAAAAGTTGAAAATTGCTCATATGTTTATTATTAAATTACAAGAAAATATAACTACTCAAGCCACAAATATGAATTTTGGTAATTCTCATAATATTCATAACTAATCAAATAGTTATTTTATTATGTAACAACAGAAAGATATAAATAAAGGTCTCAAAATTCTTTGTGACTAATGGTTTTCCCTACAGAAAAATCAAGTAAATGTTTATTTAAACTCCAATTTGCTAGAAAGTTCACTATGTAATTCAAGAAAATCATTCTGGGTTAAGCAGAAAGACATGTTGTGGAAACCAACAAACCTGCCTTTAGACAAACTCCTAGTACCACCATTCAGAGGAGAAATCATTGTCCAGAGAAGACCCAAATTTCTCATCAGTACCAGCAAGTGCTGATTAAATGCCTCCAACATACATATAAGTATAGAAGGTATGAAAATCCCACCAGGGTAGAGACACATTCCTGATTCCAGCATAGTCCTCTTAACAGTCATCTTGGGAAGGGATTCCTATCTAGAAGGACTCAGCCATTCCCACCAACTACTAAGTGTCACCTACAGGGCAAATATGCCAACCTAACTGAAGCAAAGCACCCTGAATAAGGGACAGGAGAGAGCATATGCCAGGCAAGTCAATCCACCACCACAACCAATTGGACCATTATCTCTCCTCAAAGTCCAAGAGCCATGGGAATAGCAGTGTTTCCAATAATTATGCAAGCACCAGCTATAAATAGGTAACCTGGCATCTTTTCTCATAGGTACTATATCCATAGATACTAACGACTCAAAAAAGAAAGTTCTTATCACAAAAGTCTTTTTATAAAAATATTCAAGGACTATTTATAAAGTAAAAGTAATTTCCTCCAAGAGAATATATCATAATATCAAAGATATTAAAAAAAGACAATACATTATAATATCACATATTGGATCTAGAATCAAAAATTCTTAATTTAAATTCCAGCTATACTAGTTACTACCTGTGTGACCATACAGTCTCCATAAGGGAGACTTATTTCTCTAAGCCTCAGTTTTTTCATCTGTAAAGTGAAGAATGTTGGTCTAGATGAGCTATAAGATATTTTCCAACTCAAAATTAATGCTCTTGTATGAATTCCCATAAAAATATACCCAACATGTGGTCAAATCAAACTTTGCTTGATGACTTCCAGTGTAAAGAAATCCATTATTTTCCACTATAATACATTACACATTTGAATCTGTAATTATTAGGAATCCCTCTCCCCCTTTTTATCATGTCCAAATAGAATTCACTACATTTTATACCCATTGCTTCTATTTTACCCTCTAAGGTCAAATGGAATGTAAAATCTTTTTTTCAATAAAATGGTTTTTCTAATACTTGAAGGAAATTATGTCTCCCACATAAATCTTTTTTCATTTATGCTAAACATTTCTATTTTTTTTTTTTAGCCATTCTTCATCTGGCATGAGCAGCAAGTTTAATTAATATCTTTCCTAAAATCTAGCACTCCAAATATACATATTCTACATGTAGTCAGACAAAGGCATCGTATAGAATGACTAATACTTTTTTGGTTCCATATAGTATGCTTCAAAAAAAGGCATAATGAGATCAGACTAGTCTTTTTGGTGGCAAATTTAATAATATTAAACTTATCAATCAAAATATCTAAATTTTTTGCCATATAAACTTATCTAGCTATGGTTCCTCAACCATATATCTATGTCTTTCATTTCTGAACCCTCCTGTAAGACATTATCCTTATTAAAATTTAGCTTATTAGATTCAGTCAAAATTTCTAGCCTCTAGCTTTTTGTCATCTACAACTTATGCAAGTACGTTATTCATGCTACTTTATGCAACTTTATGCAAATCACTGAAAAAATAGCACAGGTCCAGCCAAAATCCTATAACATACTCCACTGATAACCTCTTCTCAGAATGAGAGCTAACCATCTTTCTTCCTTGGGCCTAATGTTTTAACCACTTACAAAGTTATACAACTGAATCATTACATGGCTATATCTCTACTGTATGATCACAAAAAATACTCTGTTAACATCTAGATAAACTATATTTTAAATAACCCCCAATTTACCACTCCAATAATACTAAATAAAAATAAATAATAATAAATAAATGAAGTTAATCTCATATAACCTAAACCTTGCAGTCATAAGATACTTCCTTATCTACATGTGAAGTTTTAATAGGATTGAAATCCACCTGGTCTCTATTTTTCAGACTCTTTTCTTTTCATTTCTTAGATGGGTGGAGAGAATGTTTGACCTTCACAAGTTCTTTAATACTTCCATGAGTTTCAAAATATCAATGCAGAGTAAAGGTACAGTCACATACCATTGTTGTTTTAGCCAAATTTTTCAGGAGTAAGGCATGTGACATATCTGGCCTTGGTAACCTAAAGTTTCTAGGTTCTCTCCAACTATCTCCCTATTTAATAGGCTTTGAATTCTCTATAAAGCTTATTGTTCAGAAATTTTCCCATTCAAAGAAAAACTGGAAACAAAGAGTTGAACAGTTTTTTCCATCATCCAAGATACCTTTCCTCATCTTTTCTGTGATCCTTATTGTTTTTTAACAGTATACCTACGATCTTATAGGAAATATAAAGTCATTGTAAAATTATACAGAAATGTAAGATAATTTATTAATAAAATATTAATTTTATTAAATTTTATAAAATTTATAAATTTTATTAAATATTATGGTTACTGAGCAATGGAATGACATGATGGAAATAATGTTTTAGGAAGATGACTCTAGTGAATGGATATATTGTAAATTGAAGAGAGAAGGAACTAGCAGTTAGAAGAATATAGCAGTAGTACAGAATGAGATGATGAGAACTTAGTGATAAAAGCATCAGTAAGAGAAAAGAAAGAATTTAGGGAATATTTTGAAATAAGTACTGGCAAAACTTGGTGATAAATTGGAAAACTTAAAGAAGACTCTATGCTTTCTGATAATAGTAAACACTATCATTTGTGAAAACCTGTGAAAGTTACTTTATATATTTATGTTTTTCCTTAAGTGTCAAATGTTCAAACATGCAAAATAAATCAAAGGATTATTGTAAGTAAACTTTTTGATAAGCTATAAAATGCTATATAAACACAAATTCAGCCATTCCTCACCGGAAATGATTTATAAATCCACTACAAACCTTGTCACTCAATTAAAAATATGCCTTTTAACGTGTGGTACACAAAATTCAGCTTGTAGATATGGACTACCCTCAATTCACTCAATTCAAATAGTAGTTCTAGTTTTAGCTAAACAACTAAGTTTTAGAGTCTGGGACTGATTTTTAAGAGATGGCTATAATTGAAAAGCTACAAGAAAATAGATTCAAATTTTGAGACAGTTTAATGAAAAAAAAAAAAAAAAGATAGATTTAGGTCCCTTCCTTTTATCCTCTTAAGAAGACCCGCAGAATTGATCAATTTTATGAAAATTAGAGTTTTTTCTTTGCAACCTTTTTTTTTTCGTTTTCTGCAAGCGGACAAAACTTAACTATCTGAGAGTTCCTATTGGTTACATATGCACCAGATATATTTTTCAAATACTTCAGTGATTTTTACCCAGCAATGTAGCTTGTTATACATGGAAATAAATCTGTCTTTTAATGGAAAACTATTATAAGATTCAGTTTATTTGGGGTTATGTTAAAACAAGTTCCTCATCTTTAAACATTTCTTGTACTGGCTAAAGATGGTCTCCCACATTGAAATTTCTAAGTGGTATGGCAAGGTCTAAACAAATAAGTAATATAACAAATTGATAATAAAATAAATATAGACTTAAGATGGAGATTCTTATTATCACATAGAGACATAAATGATAGGAAAAGTATTACATATAAACAAGACTGGAATCCAGAAAATCTTAAATACTATGGTAGGTCATCATAAGCTAAGTATGGCATTTCTGATATCTATTTTTGTCTATATCAAAATCACATTATTCACAACAGAAAAATGTTTAATATTTCACTGAGTTCAGTTTTGAATCACCTAATATTTATTATTTCCTCTCCAAATGAATTTTCTCAACACACATGAGTCAAGCGTCTTATGTTTTCAAAAACAAAGGTAAAATATTCACAATTAAGGAAAGTACTAACCATGGAGCCAGTAGTGCTCTGAAATGTCAGTTCTGATATAATGATGATCATGAGTAGGCCCAAGTGACCGTGTAAATGCTGTGTCTTTGCCGAGGAAGTCTGAAGCTGTTCCAGCATATAAGTATTCATCTAAAAGGGAGAAAAATTAATGAGATCATTAGAAAAAATGTCAAAGATTTTAAATTAAATCGATAATATAAAATTATAATATGACCCTTAATAAATCTTAGTTTCTAATGCTGAATAATTCAGAAAAAGTAAAAAAATCTGTAGGCTATCTAGTATGAAAGAAAAAAATCCAAATGCTTCTGAATTAATAAATCTTAATTGCCAAAATTTATGTCTCAGACATTATGTCTCCTCTCCATGGCAACAATGGAACATTTTGAAAAGTTATGCCTTAAGGAGAAATGGATTTTATAATTAACAATTTCTTAACTGATAGAATATCAATGACCACAGCCCATCTTTACCTAACCTCTGTTGAAAGGAATCTTTCAGCACTATCGTCATTCTTTCATAATTATAAACATGCCACATTCCTTGCGCCCAATTATTTCTCTAACAGCTTTGATGTACAAGAATTCTGAAAAAGGACAAGGATGGTGCCATTACTACATTCCAAACTTCATCTTGAAAAGTAGAAAACTGATAGAACAATCCAAAGACTTTTCATGGATATTGTTACACAGAAATACTGCTTTGAGGAAATTTCTTTTACAAGATGATAAAGTTTCCAAAGGCATCAACAGACCAAGACTCAAAAATATACACACTTCTCTCTTAATTATAAGAGTGAATTTGTAAAGAGAAAATTTATTCTTGATGTTGAATTCAGTAGGCCCAGAATGTTGATTGTTGAATGGGAAAGAATGAAGAACAAATAACATGAAATAGATGGATTTATATTTGACAGCAGCCTCAAAAAGTTTCATATTATTACTAAACTATAATCCTTAATCCTTCAGATTAAAACAACGGCAATGGCTTTATCACTGCACAAAGAATGCAGCTGACTTAGCTTTCATTCAATTAATCCTCATCAAAATAAACTTTAAAATCATATGACCTACAGGGCAATGGCCTAAATATTTTTGCTAAATATATCTAGAAGAACATGAATTAGGTTCTAAACAACTACAGAAACATTTTATAAGTGAAGCCAATTCAGGTATATTTCCGTGCAAACATACAACTACACATTTTTGTTAGGAATGTACTAAATTAAATGAAATAATTTTACAGGGATCCTTTCACATACTAGACTTTTAATAAACATTTCTTGAAAAGAATCAAACTAAATAACATGGTCAATGCAATTTAAACCCTCCCAAAGAAATCCTGTGTAAAAATACTTTGTAAATTGTAAAGTATTTTATTCTTTGAAATAAAAAGGAAGTTATAGTTAGGAAGAGACAAAATCTCTCTTTTTTAAAATTTTTATTTAATAGCCTTTTATTTACAGGTTATATGTATGGGTAACTTTACAGTATTAACAATTGCCAAACGGAAGAGACAAAATCTCAAACAAACCTCTCTTAAAAAAACATCTTTCTATTCATTAAAATGGCTTATGATAACTAACCACAGAAGAGAAAATCACCACAACTCTTACTGTAATGTTTTACTAGCCCATCTGTCTGAGAATCACAAATGATTAATCTTATTTTATTTTATCATTTATTTTCTGAGTAGAATGAGTAAATATGAGTCTTATTTTTTATAACTCACACACACATACCTATGCACTAACACTTCGAAGTTTCACTTTCCTGCCTCTCTACTGAATATGAAAGTGCCAGATTGTTTCACTATTATCTTATGTTCATGTATACACATGATCAACAAGTTAAATGAAGAGTCCTAAAGTTAAAAATTAAAATATCACAAGGAGGCTCTTATAGCTTCTAAAATCCAGGAATGACATTAGCATTTCTTAGCTCCAGGTATTAGACCACATATAGCTCTTGCTATTATCACATTTTGACTATCTAAAACACCAGAAATTATTAGTTTCATAGAAGAGTATAACAAAATTTCTAGTATGAAACTAGATTAGAGTAGATGTGGAGGGAAGGAGATGGAGAAGGAAAGAGAGGGAACTGAAAGAAAAGAAAGAGAGGGAGAGGGGGGAAGCAAAGGGAAGAAAGAGAGACAGAGAGAGAGAGAGAGAGACAGACAGAGACAGAGACAGAGACACAGAGACACAGAGACACAGAGAGAATGACAGAAAGAGAATCATGAATGTTTTGACATCGGTAGCTAACAATATAGACTTAGGGTCAGGAAAACCAGGATTTAAATTCTGATTCTGATGCTTATTGCTTATTGGTAGTCAACTTAACATTTCAATGACTCAGTTTCCTCATTTCTTGGATGGGATGGCCACTAAGGTCTCCTTTAGCTCCACAATGCTATGAAAATTTAAGCAATGTGTACAGTTTTTATATTTCATGATTAAATGTGTATCCCCTTTGAATAAAAGAAAAGAAATGTCTATACATATATATTTCATCACTTATAAGTATCACTCAATAATAAAGATCTCTGAAATTCTTCTATCTCACCAGAACCTCCTACCTTTCTATTGATCTCTTCCTAGTCCTCATCTTGACTGTAAGATTCAGGCCTACCAATCTTTACTGTTCTCCCAAAAAATCATTCCAACTTTGTATTCTCTTTGTTGAAGGTATAGACAACAGTCCAAGTGTATATTGTCCTCTTAACCAAGAATCATGTCTTGTTAAACCCAAATCTCCTACTACTTTCCATTACCTACTCTCTCCATGCTTCCGCTTGAAGGATGCTAGAAGCTAAACTATGTTCAGCTTAGTTTAGCTAAAAGTTAAGCAACTATTTTGACTAGATCCACTATTAATTTTCATGTTGTCTAATCTCAACCGGATCCTCACTGAAGCAAGTCAATACTTTTAGTCTTTTTTAAAACTTCTCTAAATGAAAAGTGTATGGCAGAGTAGATAGAGTGTTGTACTGGGAGTTAGGAAGACCTAGGTTATATCAAGTTATGGCTCTGACTAAATGTTGGCTTTGAAAGCCTGGAGAGGTTAATTAATCTCTCAGCACCCCCTAGAAACTCTCTAAAGATGACAAATTAAAAATAGGATGGTGATCTTCCTTGGTAGATCAAATTCTTTACAAAGACCTTTTTATGCTAATGAAGCACATTTCAATTAAAAATGCTAAAAAATTCTTCTCTAAATGATTTTCTATTACACAAAAGTTATAACTAGAGATTTTAAGAGTGGTAGGGATCTGATATTGGAAATTCTAATGAAAATTAATATAAAAGTACTTCTGAGTATTAGACATGTAAATCAATAGTAGAATATGATTTCTCTTGTAAATATATATACATGTATATATATATATATATATATATATATATATATATACACATGTATATTTATTTAACTTTAGGAATCATAATGGTCCACAAGGAGATAGATCTATACTTGACCTTACCTGTCATTACTGAAGCAAAAGGCTGCTGAGGATCAAAAGGACATTTCAGTCGGCCAGATTCCAAATTATGTGTATCCAGTTTAAATATGATTTCCTGTATATAAGACATGTTAATATAAAGATAATGTCAAAACATAAACAAGATTCTAGGAAATAAGAACTACATTCTAACTCTGGCTCAAGACCGAATAAATGAATGAAAAAAAGCATTTATTAAGTGTCTATCGTTTGCCAAGTCTGTGCTAAATTCTAGGTATACAAACTGAAAAACCAAGAAAACAGATACAAATATAAACAAAAAACCCTGATCTCAAGGAACTCACATTCTAGGGGAAATAATATATATATTTTTAATAGTTTAGCCAGGGGTAAGGCAAATAGAAAGGCTCAGAAGTACCATGGGTATAGCTACATGCTAAAAGTTAAGACTCAGAGGTCCTCAGGTACTCTAAAATGATCAAATGATATTGATTAAGATCTGCAGGGCATTGGGTCAGGGAAAGTAAAAAGGCCTGGTGGTCCTCCATCTCACCAGAAGGAACAAGAGTTGTTAAGTCCATTATATCTAAGGAGGAGGTACTCCAAGTGAGGAGAAATTTTCTTGCCACTGGATTTTCCCACCAACTAGGTCAGTTAGATTAAAATAAAGTAAATCCCACTTCATTCCACACTGAATTTATCTTTAAATCTGTGTGCCATATAGAATGCCAGAATCAACAGCAAGCTTGGAGATTTTCTGGACCCATTCACTCAAAAAATGATTTAAATTCCTACTATGTGATAAACAGATACCTTGCCTTAGCATTTAAAACTTCTGAATCCAGATTTTTTTTAGCAGATTTATTTCACATTAATCTCCATATAGCTATATTCCAACCTAATTAGTCTATTTGGAGTTCCCTGCCCCCAAGTCTTTATATGGCCTGTCTTCTATATCCAGGACATACTCTTTTCTCATTTCTGAATCTCTATGTTCCTTCAAAACTTAGCTGCCAGAAGGTTTACTGATTGTATGTACCTTGGTTCACCTGAATTTGAAATGTCAAAAAGATATCAATGTATTTTCTAATTATAAGTAGAAATATTATTGTTTTGTAAGGGTAGAGGATAAATCAGTCAGTCAGCAAGCATTAATTAAGTCATTTCTATGTGCCAAATTTTGTACTAAATATTAGGAAGACAAAGCAAAAATATTCCCTGGCCTCAAGGAACTAATGTGCAAACAATTTGTACAAGCAAAATATTACAGAATAAATTGGAGGTGATTTCACAGAAATGCTATCCAGTATTAAAGGACTTAAGATAAGGATCTTTTAAAAGATATGACTTTAAATAAGAATTGAAGGAGGAAAAGAAATGGAAGATTTTATATTTGATATAGAAAGCAATAAGGAGCAGCTGGAGTTTATTAAATAGGAGGAGAGGAAAAATAAAACAGTTTAGGAATATTCCTTTCATAGCTAAGTGAAGGATAATCTGGAGTGAGGAGAGACTGGAGTCAGGGAGAAGAACCAGCAGACTATTGCAATAATCTAGGCATCAGGTGATAAAAGCTGGTATGAGAATGAAAGCAATGTCAGAATAGAAAAAAGATCATGTGGGAGAGATGCTTGAAAGGTAGAATTGAAGCAATATGACTTGACAACTGATTGGATGAGGGTGGATGGTGGGCAACAGAATGAGAAATTGGGGATAATACCTAGGCTGAAAACATGCATGACTATTAAGATGATAGGTTTTCAATGATAATAAGAAAGTCAAGAAAAGTGATGGGTTTTGGAAATGATATAGATAATGAGTTCAGCTTTGGACATGTTGAATTTAAGATGTTTCTGGAGACTCTATTAAGACATTCAATAGTCACTTGTTGATGGAAGAATAGATGTGTGTAGAGAGGTCAGGACTAGATAAATAGAAATGAGAATCATCTGCATAAAGATGATAAGTGAATCTCTGGGAGCTGATGAAATCATCCAGCAAAAGAACTTTAAAAAGTAGAAAAAAGTCCAAAATAGAACCTGGGGGGATAATCACAATTAGCATAAAATACCCAGATGAAGAGCCAGTAAAAGAGATTTAGAAAGGATGATCCACCAGACAGAAAGAGAAGGAGGAGAGAACACTATCACAAGAATTTGGGGAAGAATCTCTTCAAGAAGAGAATAACTGGCAGTGTCAAAGGTTGCATAGAAGTCAGTAAAAATGAATATTGAGAAAAGGACATTAAATTATTTGGCAATTAAGAGATCATTAGTGATTTTGAAAAGAGATCCAATTCCTGAATTCATTGATATAAGAAATTTCCAATGTGGAAATATCCTTCTTGGGTAAAGATCAGCAACTCTTCTGTAATGTTTAATCTTGGAGAGTTGTCTAAGGATACTCAGAATTCAATCAGTCAGGCAGTGATTAGTCAGCATGCAATATGTCAGACTCTATGCTTAAAAATGAGAATGGGAGGAAAGGCAAAAATAATATCTGCCCTTAAGGAAGATAACATTCAATGGAAGAGATTCCAAACTAATAATTAGGCATATGAAATATATGTATATATATATATATATATGTGATATATGTGTGTATATATGTGTGTATGTATGTGTGTATACACATACACACACAAATACACACATACATATACACAAAGTAGATGGAAAGTAGTCTGAAAATGAGTGGTACTAGGAGCTAGGAGGACTAGGAAAGAAAGCTCTTTAGATCATGCTTCTTCTCAGAGCTACAGTGTTCCTCCAAAAGTAGGGAAAAAATAGTGGGAATATCATCCAACATTTAGTAAGTGTCTATCACACAGAGTACTTTGTTTTCATAAAGAAAATGTTTTTCGCAATTATTACAAGCATTCTTGGTTGTGATGTTATTTTCTTCTAGGTATCTAATCCATCCAAGTTGTGTAAACAATCCTTTTTGAAAGTTTCATGTCATCCCTGACATTGTAGTGAACAAATCCAAGGCAAGCAGCTTCTTCATGGTGTTGGAGATGCATGAGGCAAAAATGTCCTGTTGGAGTATTTTCACTATTATAAAAACAGTATGCGCTTTAAAGTCAGTTGTTCTGGCTCAAACATCTATTTTTACAACAGTGGCCTCAGATAACACAACATTGGCAGCTTTTGAATGCTTGGGAAGAAGCATCGTCTTAAATTCCACTTTCCAAGAAAAATAAGAAAGCATAATCAGCACAGCCCCATGATCTTGAGGCAGTTTCATAACAAAGACAGCATGAGCTATCCAGAAAGAAGTGGGACTCACAATATGTGGAAGGGAATAAATACTATCTGTCCAGACAGATGTTCTACATGGAATATCTACAAACATGTCATGAGATCTATGAATAAGGCTGATAACTTAGTAATGCATTTATTAGGTACCAACTATATGTAGGGTACTATATTGGCTCTGGATTAGGAAATAATGGAAAATAATTGCATTTAGTGTCTATACTTTAGCAAGGCAGGGAATGATGTGAAAAATTTGCATGAGTCAGGATAAATAATCCTTAAAAAGGAATTTAAAAATTCTTTTTGATGAGTTATTAGATGAGTTATTATTAATTAATATTTTCATTTCATTGATGTTCATTAACATGACTTTGCAAAGGTTACTATCTTGACATAGTTATTCCTCTTTTAAGAAATATAATTTTCTATAATTTTATATTTACAGAATTGAGAGAATTAATTTTTTAGAAATGTTAAAATGTAGAAATGTCAGTTCCACGTATATTATTAGGTATTACAAAAGGACAATAGTGAAAAAGATGATTATGAAGCCTACATAAAGAAAAAAATGGCATCTCTTTCAAAAGACAATTAAAAACTATAAACAGAATGAAAACTATTACACACATGACACAAAATGACCTGAAGCCTTTGGTATGCTTTATGGTAGGATTTAGAATATAGGCTTTGGAATCATAGGAATCATAGATCTGGATCTTAAATAGGCCTTAGGGACTATTAGATTAACCCCCCTAATTTAACAGATGATTAAACTGTGGTAGAGAGAGGTTTAGTGAAATTCCATGGTCACAAAGGGTCAAAGATTTGAACTTAGGTTTTGTTGATTCCAAGTCCAATATTTTATACATTCCAAAAAATGTCCTTCCATATCATGGTTAAAGGAACTGATCCCCAGAGAAGTAAAGTGATGCTTCCAAAATTATATATGTAAGAAAACACAGAATCAGGATTAAAAGTTAAGTCTGATTAGAAATTTCTGATTTGAAATCTAGGCCTTTTTCAGTTGCCCCAATCTATCTTCTCTGCCAAATAAAACCCAAATCTTTTTTTTCCTTATTAAAGTTTATTTATTTTAATATACATTGCTTTATGAATCATGTTGGGTGAGAAAAATCAGAACAAAAGGGGAAAATCATGGGAGAGAAAAAAAAAAGAAAAAAGAAGTGAACACAGCATGTGTTGATTTACATTCAATCTCCATAGTTCTTTTTCTGGATACAGATGATATTTTCTATCCAAAGTCTATTAAGATTGCTTTGGATCACTAAACCACTGAGAAGAACTAAGTCTTTCATAGCTGATCATTGAATTCTTGTTATTGTGTACAATGTATTCCTGGTTCTGCTTCTTTCGCTCAGTATCAGTTCATGTAAATCTTTCCAGGACTTTCTAAAACCAGCTTGTTCCTCATTTTTAATATAACAACAACATTGCATTATCTTCATATACCACAACTTATTTAGCCATTCCCCAATTTATGGACACCTCCTCATTTTCCAATTCTTTGCTACCACACAAAGAGTTGCTACAAACATCTTTGCACATGCGGATCTTTTCCCCTTCTCTATGATTTCCTTGGGATACAAACTAAGTAGTGACACTGTGGGCTCAAAAGGTATACACAGTTTTATAGCACTTTAGGCATAGTTCCAAAATGCTTAGATCCTTTCACAACTCCACCAACAATGCATTAGTGTCCCAATTTTCCCAGATCCCCTCAAACATTTATCATTGTCTTTTCCTATGATCTTAGCCAATCTAAGAAATGTGATGTGGTACCTCAAATTGTTTTAATTTGTATTTCTCTAATCAATAGTGATTTAGAGCATTTTTATATGACTATAGATGGCTTTAATTTCATCATCTAAAAATTGTTCATATCCTTTGATCATTTATTAATTGGGGCGTGACTTGTATTCTTATAAATTAGATATAGTTCTTTATATATTTTAGAAATGAGACCTTTTTCAGAAACACTGGTTGTAAATTTTTTCCCCCAGTTTATACTTCCCTTTTTTGTCAGCCCAGATCTTAAAGGCTTCTACATGCCAGCATCAGTGCTTGAGGCCTAAAATCTGTATTACATTTCCACTGATACTGATTATCAGTGTCAATTTGGGCAAGTCACTGAACCTACTAAAACTCAATATCTTTATTTCAACTAGCAATATTGAAATATTCTTTGGGAGGATGAGGAGCAATGAGGTGATACAATGGATAGAGCACTGGGACTGGAATAAGAAAGACCTGAGCTAAATTTTACCGCATTAGCTGTATTATCCTTGGCAAGTCACTTAGTTCTGATCTTCCTCAGTTCCTTATCTATAATATGGGGACACATTGAAGAAGTAAATGACAAACTGCTCTAGTATCTTTATCAGTAAAGGAAACTTATGGAGATCTGAACACAACTGAATAACTGAACAAGAAATGGGAGGATCTGGAGATGAGTTGTTATCTATAGAAATAAAAAATATTCCCATATCAAGAATATCACAGATCTATTGACGAATTTAAGGTAAAAAAAAGGTAGGTAGAAAAAGCAAGACTAGCAAAAGAAAATTAGGGGAAAGGTTAGGACACAGGCTGGGAGCACAGCGTTTTATAAGAGAGACCTTTTCATATTGGTAGCAAAGAAGAAAATGGGAGAAACTCCTACATTCTGGATAACGTCCATGTATAAAATGTGGCAGGAGAAGGGAGAGTACCAGAGCTGAGACTGTATTACCTAATATTACAACAGAAGTGCTATTTTCCTGCAGCCCTGAGGAACATATAGAGATGGTATTTCTATCACACTAACAACAGTATCCAATTGGTTGATTATGAGGCATTCTTCTCCCTTTCCATAGGAAAATGTTTCTGATTTTATGATAAAGAGAAAAACATTTTTTATTTTAAAAAGTCAGCTACATAGCATAATAGGTATATTTATGGACTTGGAATCAGGAATACCTGAGTTCAAATACTATTTCAGACATTTAGTTGCACAATACTGGGCAAGATACTTAGCAAATGGGAATAGTAACAATTCCTAACTTATAGAGTTGTGGGGATCAAAAGATATACAGGTAAAGCACTTTGCAAAACTTATTTATGTAAATGCTAGCTATTATTATTATTAAAATGATTTAGTATAACTTTGTTATACTAAAATTTTAGTTGTACTTATATTCTTTTTGAGGAAGATTATTCTCACTCCTGTGTTTAAAATATTTAGCTAAAAGTAAAAAGTAATAATATTAGTATAATTTAATACTTTATTTTAGAAATTCATGAATATTGATCAGATACAATATATGTATCTTATTCAAAGTTCTAGGGATAATTTCTCATAAAAGTGTTTGAGTCGTCTACCAAAACTGTCAAAAGAGTACCAAAGTCCTCCAAGCAATACTCCAAGGACTCATTATTACTTGTTCACTCATAATTCTCTTATTCAGAAAACTTGTAGTTTTGACTGCCTTAGGGTTTTTTGACAGTCCTAAACTTAAGTAATTAGCTCCACCTAAATTTCCTTTCAGCAGCTCTGATTTTAGGAGCTGCAGAAGAATATTTGCCTTTCTCAGCAGATTGTAAGTATTTGGCCTTTTGGCCTCCAGCCTCAAAACACACCTAACCTATGGAGCTATGCAATATAATTACACATTCTGCTATGAATTACTGCTTAGGTATTACACTTCATCAAAGAGAGCCAAGAGAACTTAATGCCAGCAGCACAGAAAGATGGATTCAATGGCTCCTTTTCCCACCAGTTTTCTTTTAGGGTTTAATGGAGTCAATTACCCATGTTGGTTTTCTTCAGACACTTGAGTCTGGGCTACTTAACTCTATTGATTTGGGCATGGTATTATGGGAATAAAGACAATAGATTGGATCTCTTTATGAGTCAGTTACTTTTTCACATGCAAAAAACACCTCCATTAATAATTCTAAAACATATTGGACTAAGTGATTATGTGGGTTCTAGTAACTTTACAACACTAAAACAAACAAACAAACAAACAAAAAAAAACTGTGTCCCTTTTTCTTCTCTATAATATGAAGGGGCTGAACTTGATAAATTCTAAGGTGGACGATTCCTAAGTCTAAAATTCTAAAATGGTATTACTTATAAATCATTGATGAAATAAATCATATTTCATGATTCTGTGTTCTTGCTAATATCACTCTAGTTCATAAGAGCCAGGTGAAAAAAATAATGGATCAACTGTAAAGGATTATCATCATCATTACTAAAAAAAAAACAAGGTTCACCTTCTATGATGTTAACAGTAATATATCAGAATTATGTAACTTCCAAAATGAGAGAGAATTTTGAGATAATCTTGTCCATTTATTTAATTCGAATTATTATTTAAATTGAAGTCCAGAGAAAGTTGTGTCACATGACCAAGATGACAAGAGTAAGTTAATGGAAAAACCACAGTGTTAAGTACTGAATCAATACTACATTACTCTGCTATATGTACATACGTCTTCATAAATATAGATGTTTAATAACTAAGAGTGCTGCTAGATGGTACAATGGATAGAGTTGGAACTGGAGTCAAAAAGACTCATCTTTCTGAGTTCAAATCTGGCCTTCCATATTTACTGGCTATGTAACCCTGTACAAATCATTTAAACCGGTTTTCCTCAGTTTCCACAGCTGTAAAATGAGATGAAAGAAATAGCAAACTATTTTAGAATCTCTTCTTAAAAAATCCCCAAATAAAGTGAGAGTCAGACATGAATCAACAACAACAAAAAAGAAGATCTAAGAACATTACATTTCATATGGTATGAGATGTTAATCAAAGGGCAAAACAGAAGTAACTCATAAGATCTATTTAAAATACAATGTTAGAGTCAGGAAGGGGGCAGAAAGAAAAGATAGATGACAGAAAACCATGTATTATTAATTTTGTGAGTCTCATAAAATATAATATAGAATATAGAAAAAATTCAAAAATAGAATATAGAAAAATAGAAACTCTCATCAAGTTACAAGCACATATAAAAGGAGAGAATACATATTATTATATATCTTATACAGTATACAGCTATTTCTCTTATCCCACCCAGAAAAGCTTGGGATTTTTTAAATAACAAAATTATGTACTTCATTGAGTTCAATCACATACCTCTTTGTGAGTTCCAAGATCAATGTATCCACATATTGGGTGAAAGGCTCCAGTCCCACATACATAAACATGAGTTCTGTTATAAGACTGAAGCACTCGGATGAAATTTGCACATTCTGTCTATTGGGCATAAAAAAGAAAAGAATTAACACAAAAACATATAATAAGAAATGTCCTTCTCACCAACTGTTCCCAAGATACTTTTAAAAATAAATGTATTTGTAAATTAATAAATGTTGTGAACCAATAAGAAATATTTGTGTTTAATAGTATTTGCAATCATTATATCAAGATTCACAAGACATAAACTATTGAGTGTTAACATAGAAAACAAGTATGTAAACAATTGTTTATATAAGATAATTGAAGGCATGTGATAGATTTTAAAAAAAGAAATTGATAGATTAACAAAAAAAATTGTTCACTATAAAATCCCACTTAAGTGAGGCCTCTAGAATCCTACCATGATAGCAAAATAGCTTTTTTCAAATAACATGAAAATACATTGCCAGTATAAATGGCCAAAAGGAAAATAAATAAAAAAAATATGTAATTTTGAACATCTAAATAAACCAGACAGTCTTTAGGAGACAGAAAGCATCAGAGTTCAGAATGAGAAGGCAGGTCTGGGTCAGAGATGCAACTAAAACCCAAGACTTCCTACCTTTAAAGCTAGGCTTCTAAGCAAGATACAATGCTGCTTTTGTTAATTCTCTTAGTGAAGTTTTTCCTCCCATGGCAACATATTTTTAATTTTATAATCCAGGCCAAAGAGGAAAAAAATTTAATTTTGAAATGTAAGGAAATTATACAGTGGGGTTGTGACTAAAAGTTTCTGATTTTATGCAAATGTTTGAATTTTATATCATAGAATTCTAATGTCTAGTTAGGTACAGTTACCTATATTTGCTTCCAAGAAAGTAGGTTTAGTTCTGCCTTCACAATACCTGGCTTAATAAATGTTGTTGATTGATTTAAGAAATCTCTGAAGAGGAAGACAACTCAGAGCTGGATTCAGCCTTTGCTTCCAATATTTTCTCCCACCATTTCATAACATGAAGCTTCCTCTTCATCCAGTCTAGAAAACTGACTGTCTTCTATACTAGCAGTCCTTTGGGTGGTCCAGAAATCCCTGGCACTCTTACAGTACAGCTCTGCAAGGTCAAAACTATTTTCATAATACTGTGGCATTTTCATTTCTAATACAGTACATACTGGTACTGCATTAACCCACAAAAAACAAAAACTTGGTGAAAGATAGGGGTCCTCATTGATTTTTAAGTATATAAAAGGGGTCCTGAGACCAAAAAGTTTGAGAACTGTTGTGCTTAAAAAAAAAACCCAGTGCCTATGGTTGCCTCTGCCCCTTTGCTCATGTTGCTGTATTTTGAAAAATATCTTGCTCTTCCCCTCTCTTTAACACATTACTTGTCTCTGAGACTCCTGAGATTTTTCTTTGAATCCAGATCCTTCCTGACCACTAACTGACTTCACTTTCTCCCTTTTATAAGATTTACTGACTCTATTATTCATGTATTTAAATATTACAAAGGCTCTTGAAAGGCAGAAGAGATTCCAAGTTTTTTGAGACTAATTTCCATATTTTACTTACGGAGATTTTAAGCAACTCATACCAAGTCACACATATAGGAGGCAATGAAAACAACATTAGGGAAAAAAAAACTTGATTTTAAAATAAAAAAACTTAAGTTTGATTCCCATATTAGAGAATATTCCTTGTTAAATCTCATTTCAGATTCTTAGCAGCTTTGTGGTACTGTGTAAGTTATTTATCTTCTCTCAGACGGTTTCCTCATATGTAAAATTGAGTTAATTGAGAACCTAACTCAGAAGATTGTTGTAAGAACAAAGTGAGATAATATTTATAATCCTAAATCCCTTAGCCTTAATTCTTTGTGATAACCTACATCAATATCATCTACTATTATAGACTATTAATTAGTTGTATGGTAAGTCTTTTTTTTTTTTTTTTGTTTGTTTCAATTTTCTCATCTGTTAAATGGCCAATGAAATAATATGAGGATGTTATGAAGAAAGTATTTGTAAAAGTTTTTTTAAATGTAAGTTAATTTCTGCCCAAACTGAAATTAGAACCAAATTGCCTATCTCTCGGTGTAGTCTTTGTTTCTCCACAGAGTATTTCTCCATCATTAGCCTATGGTTTTAGAGAGAGACATATAGAAAGAGGTTAGCTAGGTGGTACAGCGCATAAAGTGAAAGGTTTGGTTGGAATCAGGAAAATCTGAGTTCACCTAGGACCTCAGATGCTTATTAGCTGTGTTTGCCTAGGCAAGTCATTTAACACCATATGCCTCAGTTTCCTCATTTGTAAAATGAGATGGAGAAGGAAATGGCAACTACCCCAGTATCCCTGCCAAGAAAATCCCATAAGGTGTTACAGGAGAGTCAGGAGTGACTGGAAAACAACTTCACAAACAACTATAGGGAGAGACAGCATTGATCAGTGGGAAAAGCTTGATGTTTACTACCTCTGTGACCTTGTACAAGTTAGCCTCCCTAGAGCTCAGTTTCCTCATCTCTAAAAAAGAGCTTCTTGGATTAGATGGTCTCTAACTTCCAGTTAGAGAGTTTTGACCCCAAGGATTTAGGCTAGATCACAACCTTTAAAAATTTATTATTTAATCTTTTTCATGTATATTTATTTCCCAAACTAGACTATAAAATCTTTGACAGTTTACTCTTCTTTGTATTCCCAATAGTGCTTTACAACATATTATCATTGGTAATAGATATTTGTTGACTGAAAGAAGAAATTAACTATAAGATTTGACAATTTCTTGTCTTAAACCAAGTTTCCAAATTTCTTAGACATCTAGAAAATCTAATTAAATTGTTGAAGGTTGTTGTTCAGTCTGTATTATTTCTATCCTTTTATATCTATATATGCTTCTTTACATGCTCATTATCTTAACAATTCATCCTTTTCTAATTTTCCTATTCCTAAGAATTGATACATCTTTGCCCTTCAGAATATCCTTTTATGAATCATATTCCTTTCTGTTTATTTGTTAAAAGCAACAGTTTGCCCTCCAGGACTTTGGGGTCTGCTGGGTCTCTTGCTTTCCAAAAAGAATGACCACAAGTGACTGGTCACTTGTACAAAGTACAAAGTTTCTCAGTGCCCTTTCTGTCTGTAATTTCTTAAAGACACTATTGCCTCTAAATGAATAACTCTTTTGAAGTCCATCTTGATCCTACCCTTGTTTGTGACCTATTTGCAACTTCTAGGCTTTATGTTTTAACTTATTTAACTCCTTCTCTGTTTTAGTCCTTGATTTTTATCTTCCACTATTTTCCCTTACTAAATATCATGAAGGTTTTGAAGATGCTAAACAATGAGATCTATAGACAAGAGTAAAAATAAAATATTGATGAAAAAATCCACTAATGTTCAACACTTGCTTCTGTATGAATATAACATTATTCAATACTTGGATACAAATTAATCAGTGGCAGCTGATTTCAATGTTTTTTGAGTCTGAACTTTATCAAATGGATTCAATAATTAGGGAATAATTATAGCTAAAATAAGAGAGAGAAATGCAATTTGGGGAGACATAAGTTGTATTGATCAAGAAATTGATAGTAATATTTTTATTGGATCCTAAATTTAGGACTGAGGCCTTAGAGATCATGTAGTCAAAAGATTTCATTTTTAAAATGAAGATATAGAGGTCCACACAGGAGATGTGACTAGCATACTTAGAGTTCAGAAGACTGGTGAAAAAAAGATAGAGTGGGTCATATGGAGTTGGAAATGACTGAACAACAAAGGAAATTTCTGATTGTAAATGCAGATTAGCACCTAAATTTCTGAATGTGAATACAGATGAGCACCCATGACCTGACAAAGAGATGCTGTCAGTTAGTCACAGAACAAACATTTATTAGGTTCTTACTATGTGTTAGGCACTGTGCTAGAGTTCCTGTTTATAAAGACAAAACATGGCCCTTGCCCTCAAGGTGCTTATTTTCTAAAGACTGAGAAAACACACAAAAGTATGTACATAAAAGATATATATATATATATATATATATATATATATATATACAATGTAAATGGAAGTTAATTTCAGTGGGGCTACACTAGGGGTGAGGATGAGAAAGATTCCCTGAAGAAAATGGAATTTGAGGTTTAGTCTTCATAGAAGCCAGGGAAGCCAAAAGATGAAGATGAGGAGGAAAAGAGTTCTAAAAATTAGGGAAAGCCAGAAAAAAGACATAAATTTGAGAGATGGAGTGTTCTATTTGATACAAGAAGACTAGCATCTTTGGTTCAAAATATACTTAAAAGAAAACAAAGTATAAGGAATGTGAAAAAGTGGGAAAATTCCAGGTTGTGAAGAACTTTTAAAACAAAATAGATTTCCTTTTTGATTAAACACAGGTTTAACAATAAAAGGGAGCCACTACATTTTAATGAATATGTGCGGATGAGGAATGGTGAAGAGAGGAGATGGCATGTTTAGAACTGTGCTTTACGGAAATCACTGACAATTGAGTGAAAGCAGATTGTTGTTGGGAAAAACTTGAGGAAGGAAGACCAGCTAGCAGACTCTGGCAATAATTCAGATCTGTGAAGTGATTAGGGCCAATACCAAAGTGATGGCAGTCAGAACAGAGAAAAAGGACCACATATGAGATGTTGTGAAAGTAGAAAAGATAAGACTCAGTGGTAATAGATCAGACATATTAATGAATGTGAATTAGTCAAAGATAAGATTGAGATTGTAGTTCTTTATCTGTATGACTGGATGGCTCAAACAAAATGTTTCAGTTGGAGGTCCTTCCAAATCTACAAATTCAAAAGGTCCATTATTTTATTAATATAGGTTTTTGCTATCTTTCCGTACCTTAGTATCTAAAATTTCACAAATTGCTTTGGTGAAAACAATTCATCATTTTTTAAATAGCCTTCTGGTAAGAAGCTTTTCCAAATTTTGCTAGCCTCATGTGAACAGAAGGACATTATATTTCATTACCTGGCTTCAAATCCCATTTGGTCTTAGTTTCTCATCTGTAAAAATAAGCTGGAGAAGGAAATAGCAAATCATCCCAGTATCTTCTCCAAGAAAACTCATAATCATTAAGATAATAATAGATACTACTTCAGAGCATTGCTGTGAAGATCAAATGATATAATAAATGTAAAGCACTTTGTAAACCTTCCAGTGATACATAAATGTTGGCTGTTATTATTATTATTCTAGAAAATGACAATAATAATACTTTATTTAAAGTATTTAAAGGCCAACTGGGCATTGAACCAGATAGTCTCCTTTAGGTTAAGGTCTTCTGAATGGAAAAACTATGATTTTCTTATTTTGATACTTAGGAATTTCATATCATGTTTTTTTTATTATTTCGTTAAATTTCAACCCAGGACACACATTCATAAAATACTAATTTTTAATGATAAAATTAACTAATTTAGATCAAGGTGGCTAGTACATGGATATGGAATGAGTTAGTCTAGCATCAGACATCTCCTATCTACGTAATCTTGGGCAAATCATTTCATTTCATTTCCATTCTATATAAAATAAGAAAGTTGGATTAATGACCTTTCAAGTTCCTTCAAATTTAAATCTATGATCCTATGACTTATGATCCTACAATAAGAACACCAAACAATTTCAGGGAACCTCTTTTGTGCTATTTATAAATACTATTGTTATAATTTCCAGTAATTATTTTAGAATAATATTTTATTTAGATTTTTGACAAGGTAGAAGTAACTTATAAACAACTTTTTAGAGGCTGACTAATTTCTCATCAATGCCCACTCTATTAAAGAAAAAAGAAATCATACTCACATAAGGATCTTTTCCAGCTAATTTACATAATTCCACCCTTTCCTTTGCTGCAGGCCAGTAAATCTGTAAAATATTTAAAGATATGTTAAAAGCAGAAATTCTAAAATACTAATCAATTTGCTTTGTGTGACTATACAACCGAATGCTAACATTATATCTGAACTGGGTTTTAATTTTACCATCATACTTAGTATTGTTTCTAGAAGCAACCTAGTTCTGCCATATGCCTATTTATATTCACTCTTTAAATTCCTCTAATAATATTTAATGATTAGCAAATATTTAGAATGTCATATGTTACATTAGGATAAAAGGAAGGTCTTATAGTTTGGCATATAACTGGTGCAGAAGAGGAAAGAGAATCCTTCATCAGTTTTTTTTCAAAGTTTACACAGAAGGAGAACATATGAGTTAGCAATATACACAACCACAACTCTCACAGATATATAAACAAATGCAAAAAAATACTAAAAAGGGAAAAAAGTTCACATGCAAAGAAAAATTGCTTAAGTCAATAAACTAGTACACAGATATTTAGAAAACATTACAGGCAAAGATTCTAAGTTTTTGATGAGTTCATAGCCTGTTTTTACTTAGGTTTCAAAGTCTCGAGATTATCCAAAAGTTTTTTATTTTGTTAGTGTTCAGCAGCTTAAAAAAATGAGATTCTCTCAATCGAAATACTTCATTAGGTTTAAAAGAGTGATCACTGTTGGGATATAAACAAAAAGAAACTAGAAAAAGAAAATTTGGGGGTGTATAGTTATATGTTTATACATTATATGTGAATTTTGGATTTATTTTTTATTTAAATCTATTAGCAGGATTAGCAACAAACAAATCTCAGACAATCAAATTACTTCATTAGTGTTCAAAGGAATGATCACCACTGGCATATAAGCAAGAAGAAACCAGAAAAAGAAAACTTTAGGTTATATGTCTGTACCCTTTATCTTAGTTTCTAACTTATTTTTGATTTATAGCTCTCAGTAAGGTTAACAGCAAATAATTCTCTGTATGAGAAAAAAGAAATAATGTCCAGAGGAAATATCCAAAGGAAAATTTAAAAGCCTGAAGCTAAAAATGATTTAAGCCTCTTCTTAGTTTATGTCATTATCCCTGTAGTGGGATTTTAGCTTTTTAAAGTTTCACAATCAAAAACAATTAAGAATAGTTCTATAGGATTCAAGGTTATTCCCTATATCAGATAAATGGTATTGAATCATTTTCCAGAGAAAATATTAGTTGAATTTAAGGCACTAATTTATACCACATTTTTGCAACCCACTACATTACAATCACAGTCATTGTGGTTGAATCAGCAACAAGCACAAGAGATGAGCTAATTTCAAAAAGAGTATGTATAAATACTCAAAAATTATCATATTAATCCAGATCTTGCCTAATCATTGCATTTGGCAGTATTAAGATGATAATGTTCCAGAAAAATGACCTCCTTCCACCTTACTTCTACACAGCTTCCCAATTTTTCTTGCTATTTTTGGTTGGTATGTTCACTGGACAGTTTTTTTTTAATCCCTTTTAATATTATCTTACATTTAAAGAATATCACTTTCACCCAGGAAATAAAATTGTTTCATATATCTTTTTCATTCCAATCTATTTACTAAAGGCAAGTATTAATTCCACAAGATAGACTGAAAAATAATTGAAACTAAATACATAAATATTTCACTGATTTTACTTCCAAGACTATCCAATTAATTCGACTACGTTCATCATTTTAGGTTCTGGGTTTAGTCCTAATCTAAAACAGAGAAAGCAATCACATTTCAGAAACATGGCCAGATTGCTGAAGGAATCTTCATTTTTATTTTCTGTGATGAATTTCTTGTTTCTATTAATAGTACAAGAAATGTCCATGTTAAGGATGGGGTGGGAATAGGCAATATTAAAATGAAGACAGCTTACACCAGCAGTTAAAGTTAAAGATTAAATGAAAACTGATCTTAATGTCTTGGATAACTGGCAAGTGTTAGGTATAACAGTACTCAAGAAAATGTCTCCCCAGACGAGACAACAATGATAGTAAAAGTAATCTTTCTATGAGGAACATTTTTTTTAATTAAGAAAAAGCTAAAACATCTACAAAAATTAATAAGTTTCTTAAAATAGTTTCTAAATCTAATATCAAAATTTCAAGTCTGGAACAAAAGTGGCTAAATAATCTTTTAGCTTTTAATGCTCATTAATTGGGCTGGATAAGTTGTGGTATATGAAAGTCATGAAATATTATTGTTCTATAAAAAATGATGAACAAGCTAATTTTAGAATGGAAAGATTTGCCCAAACCGATGCTCAGAGAAACAAGCAGAATCAGAAATACATTGTATATAGTAACAGAAAGAATGTATGGTTCAGTGATTCAAAGCAATCTAATAGACTTTGGACAGAAAATGACATCTGCATTCAGAAAAATGAACTAAAGAAACTGAATGTAAACCAACACATGCTTTGTTCACTTCTTTCTTTGTTTTTTTTTTTATCTCTCCCATTATTTTTCCCTTTTGCTCTGATTGATAAAGCAATGTGTGCTAAAATAAATAAATAAACAAAACAAATAAATAAATAGCCACACTAAATAAATAAGTAAACAAAACACTCATGAAATTCCAAAACTTTTTTAAAAGAAACTATCAGGTGGTCAAAATCAAACAGTGATGAAGGGATTAATGCAATAAATTAACAGATTGAATGCTTAAAATAACCAGAGCTAATTGCAGAACCATTAAACACTTTTTCTCCTCCTACTATATACCATTTACCCTATTTTTCAGAATGTTCCATCTTTGGCCAGATTTGTTCAATTTAGTTTCAGGTTCCATATTGTCAAGGAAACTACATGCTTGGAATGAAAGACCTTTTTCCCTTTTTCCTCTAAATTTCATGGGATTAGGAATATGTTTTATTTAATCCTTGTATCCCCTCAAATGCCTAGCATAGTTTTCTTTCCATAGACACATAGAAATACTTATGGAAACCTAAGTTATCAATAAAAATTAAATATTTTGTCAGAAAAGTTTTCCTAACTTTTCATTCTGGGAATCAATATTACTTATATAAATCATCACTATTTCTGTTTGTTTATTTTAAATGAAGCAAAAATGACTTAAACATTTTTCAGTCTATCTTGTGGAATTAATACTTGCCTTTAGTAAATAGATTGGAATGAAAAAGATATATGAAACAATTTTATTTCCTGGGTGAAAGTGATATTCTTTAAATGTAAAGGATTCACTAAGCTTACATAAGTGACTTTGCTTGATAATATTAACAAGTATTTTAATATCAAAACTTACTTAAAACTCACATCATAGAAGATAATTATCTTTTTAGGCTGAAAATATTTACTTTGTTGTATGAGTTGTCATGGGTAAGGTATTTATTCCCAAGTGACCAGCATATATTGACTCTCAGTCCTTTCAGTAATGAGCCAGGCTAGTCCTCAGAGCTGGCTTAGGTTCTTTCCTGGCTAGTTTAATGGAATCTTGTAGGCTTTTGTTCTGTTGGCACAGCCTCTAACACCCTAGAATGATTTCCACACCATAATGAAACATCAGGGTAGGATTTTGTGGAGGAAGGGGGGAAAATAATTGTAGTAGGGCCAAAAAATGAAAAGAAAGACATTATTGATACAATGATATGTGGCTATCTGTCACTCAATTGTTAGCATGTGATTCCTGTTTTTTCTACCTCTCTGTGATAAGCAAAGCAGTGAAGGAAATAGAATTCACCTAGGTCAGCTTAGAGAAGAAAACAAAATATGTCTACACTTTCATAATGATTTTCCTTTTCCATAAGAAATGCACTGTGTGTATTTGTGTGTGTGTGTGTGTGTGTGTGTGTGTGTGTGAGAGAGAGAGAGAGAGAGAGAGAGAGAGAGAGAGAGAGAGAGAGAGAAACAGAGACAGAGAAGAAGAGAATATGAATCTAAACCTTCACCCATTGGAAAAGGACTAATTGCTTTATCCTATGTATTTAGTGGTCATGACATCATTGTTGCCTGATATAAGGAGAAAGAGCTCTGATTCTTCAGTCAGAGGACTTCAGTTCAATTCTACCTCTGATGTTTATTATCTATGTAAACATGGACAAATTATTTAATGTAGGTCACAATTGCCTCATTTCAAAATAAGAGTCAGATTAAATGAATATTGAGGATTCTTCTAGATCTTCCTTTATGACACTATGAACAGTATGTTGCCATTATCATTTTTAAAAATTACTTAATGTTCTGATGATCAGTTTTACATTGAAAAATGTTGACTTTAAAAAAAATTAGAAAACTGTAAAAACTATCTGTTTAAAGAAGTCAATCCCATTTTTTTTTAAATAAGAGAACATAAAATAGTAATTTTTTTTCTTTTGAGTATATATCATGACTTCTTATGTATATAAGTTCTTATGTAAAATAACAAAATAAAAATAATTACTTTTATCCAAATATTCCATATCAATTTCTTAGAAACTGTAACTTCATAACTAAGCTTATGCTGTGAGTTATGTTTATTTTGTATTTCCATGTCTATGCTCCATGTTAATTTCACTGTCCCATTGCATTTCAAATGAAGAAAGCAGACATCAAAGGCAAAATATTAATGATTTTTCAAGAAGTTATTAGTTTAATTTATAATGCTACATAACTTGTATAGTAGTTATCATTTAGTAAAGAAAACAATTTCCCCAAATTTAATTATTTAAAGTTATTCTATTTAGGGAAACTTTCAAATAAAAATAAGACCATAAAAATCAAGCCAAAGAAACTCTAACTATATGTACAATTTGTTCCATTCCTGAAAAAGTAATCTAATCAAACCCACTTAACAAGTGTGAGGTTAATAGAATTTCCTCTGGCCTAATTTTGAGATGCCAAGGCTTGACTTTTGTGTTGTGTTATGTGGTTGTTGCTTTTGTTTTTAAATAATGGAAAGAATTACAAACTATTCAGGAAAACCAAAGAAATTCATCTTGTATCATATACACAATTATTGATGGTTTTTTTTTTTTTATTGTTGTTTGTTCTTCATTCTTGAATAAAAACCATAACATCAGGGAGCTGATGCCATTACATACTCATAAATTGGATTAAATGAGAGAGTGCTGTGCAAGGTCATCTGTCTCATTTTCCCATTCAGAGCCATCTGGTGCAACGAATGACCAGATATAGATCAGGATGACTAGAAATGGCACAATTATTAAAAAAAAAATTCCTTGGAGTTCAATATTTTGAAGGTTCAAGGAAAATGAAAAAGTTGAGGTTGTGGTTAAGCTTAGTTAAGGACCTGGAAATGAGCAAATTAGAAGTTCTCTGAGCAGAGAATTATCCCAGATTTTAGAAGAGGTCAAAGAAGGAGACCTGAATGTGGCAAGAAAGCAACATGGAAACGTATGAAATTCACTAAAGGATAAAACAGACACAATGCATAATTTTTCTTACAGTTAGCCTTGGTGGAATATTCTTTAGCTTCAATTTAAGTAGAATCCATAGAGCAATAAATAGAAACTGCTTCACAGGATAAGAATATCATAAAGACCTTTAAGGATTTTAGAATATTAAAGGAAGCCCTCAGGGGCTAGTGAATTTTTCCTTAATAAACTGTACAATTGACAAGAGCAGGCTGCAAGTTTTATTTTACTCTCCCCCAGTGCCTAGCACAAGGCTTTTTAGAAACATGATGAATTGAAAGGAACTTTTACTCTAGACAAATTGGTCTATTTACTGAATATTGAACCTACTAGAAGAATGTCCACTTTCAAACCTTGTTATTATTTTCCCATTTTCTTCCAATGCATATAATTTTTATCCATTCTAAAAAAACTAACGCAATTCTCACTTCTTTCAGTTTCCTGGAAAAAATATTGTTCAGTTATTTCAGTTATGACTGACTCTCTATTGGGTAATAGAGTTTGGAGTTTTCTTTGGCAAAGACACTGAAGTGATTTGCAGTTTCCTTCTCTAGCTCATTTTACAGATGAACAAGCTTGAGGCAAAAAGTGTTAAGTGACTTGCCCAAGGTCACACAGTGTCTGCCATCAAATTTGAACTCAGGTCTTCCTCACTCTAAGGCTGATTCTCCATTCATTGTGCCACCTAGTTAGCCTCTTCTGAGCTCTCCATTATTTTTTGATTCTTGTTTTGTTAATTATCTTTTAATGATATGCCATAATCTCAAACTATAAGTTCTTTGAAGGAAAAGACTATGTCTCCATTTGCTATAATATAATAATAATAATAATAATAATATATAATCCTTAGAACCCATTGCATGGAAGGGCTCAAATAAATAGTAATTGGAAGGTACTAATGGAAATTCTTTTTCGTCTTGAAATAAGAAAAAGGATAGCTATAAGTAATGTCAGGGTTCTAAGAAGTATTTTAATTACAATGAGCAGATGGGACTCACATCACCACTTTAACTGTGAATCAGTCACATTTAAGGATCCCATTGCTTTACCTCTGTGACCATTGGAAAGCATGTGTTTGGCATTTATGTGAACAAATTAATCACTCTGAAACAAAGCAGTAAGCTGCAGCTTGAAAGTTAATTTATAATGATGTCCAAATGGTTTCAGTTTTCTTAATTTCAAGCAATTGGGAATTAGAAGAGTGGCTATTATCATTTTATAATGGCTTTATACATACTGTGCAGAATTTAGTCATTTCTCATGTTGTATTCCCAGAAAAGGAGAAATTGAAAGGTTACATAATTAGAAATAGATCTGTACCTCATATTGCAATCAAAGAAAGTCACTAATTATAAATGAATCTTTGCTTATAATCCACATGCAAAATTCAATTACAGAGTATCCATGGAGCTAAACAACAAAATCAAAGGCCATCTTATGTTTCAGAATGTTTTTTGGATAAGAAAAACAACAAAGACCTTTTTATAGTGAGCTGGGAGTCAAAGAAAAACAGCAATAATAACAAAAAAAAGTTCTCTTAAAAATTATCTCAGGGACTTGAAAAGACTTTTAACATCATTCTTTTTTTCTATTAATAAGATACAATATCTTGATTTTAGGTTGATTATTTAAATAATAAGTACTTTTATAAATCGAAGATTATCAGAAAATTCTGCCAATATTTTGGATTACCACTGTATAGTAAATGATTTGGGACCTTAGTAATTACTTATCTGCATATATCTACTTATTTATTTAAATACCAATTACCTTTGGCAGAATTCAAATAAATTATCTTTAAGGTTTCAAGGATGTTATTTTTGCATTATATCTCTAAGGTTTAATATAAAATTTTAAAATGATTTTGAACTACTTTTAGCTAAATAGAATTAAAAAGTATTTCTTTAATAAATGAGGCACCTAATATTTTGTTTTAGTAAGGTGATATGTACATTGATTTGAGGGTAACTCATAAAAATAGAGAACTTATCTTAGAATATAAATTTGAAGTATTTGGTTTCACATTAAGACAAAATACTATGGATACTGCTCACAAAAGGGTTCTTTCCTGCAGCAAATTTAACTTGTCACTTCTCTGAAAGGAAATTACATTTCTACAATGGAATATGATACATTTTCTACATAAAAGGACATTTTTAAGAAGCTAAAAAAAATATCATAAAGTAGCATATATAATAAAAAATATCTTGGTTGAAATTAATGTTATGTCTATCAGAAATGTATAATAGGTTTCAGATATAGGGAGAACTCTGGTCTTGAAATTTTTGAATGCTTAATCTAGTTTTGACACTACTAGCTTATGTGAATGTGGGAAGTTATATTTTTTGTAATTTGATTTCATCAAAAATCACTCTATATTACTCAAGGAGTACAAGAGCTTTCAAAATATAAGCATAAAAAAGAAAACTGATGATCTTTAAAAGAATTAATTTAAATTATTATGCCTATTAAATTTTGATTCCATTACTCTCTAGTTACAGCTCTGGCTGGACTATGACCTTTAACATCTATCTTGCGACATTAATCCACACTGTGTCATTAAAAATTTATCTCATATCTTCAGCACCACAAATCTGAATCATTTGTCAATACTGAATTGCATCATAGGAAAAGTGGTTAATAAAATAATGTAAAGTTATTTTCAAATCATTTTTTCTAAATTGGAGCCTCTGTTTTATTAAATTGAAGAAGTGTTTAAGGACAGTCGAAAACTGATTATTTTTAGTAGTTGGTTTAGGAAAAAAAATGCAGTCTTTCAAAGACTTTCAATAGAATAATTTTTTTCCAGATCATTCTGTAAAAGAGTACTGCATCCAAAAAAATGGCCAGGTTGAAACAAATATCATTGCTTAATAATTTTTCCAACTGAGCAATCTAGACACCTTTTTAAATAACTAATGAACCACAGTATTTATCATAGATCATGGAATGAGAAAGGATCTTAGAATTTTTTATTCTTCTCTTTCACTTTACAAAGGAAGAAATTGAGACCCCAAAGAAACTAGGAGACTTTACTACTTTGCCCCTACTAATAGATAACCAGTGACAGATCTGGGAATTAAATCCAAATATTCTAGGAACAAAATCAGCCTTCTTTCTCCTGTATCATGTTATATCTATATTTTAATGGACAAAATAAGTCTTTTGTTGAAATATCATATCGCATGTCATGGTATCACAAATTGAATAGAGCTGGCCTACAAACTGGAACTGGTCAGTTGGAAAACAAGCTTCCTCCCCTCCTCCCTGTCTTCCTTCCCTTTCTCTCTCTCTCCCTTCTTCCCACCTCCCTCCTTTTCTCTCCCCTTCCTTTGCTTCCTTCCTTTTTCCTTTTCTCCCTTCCCCCTTCCTTCCCTCCCTTCCTTCTGCCCACATAACATATTGTTTTCTTAGCTAGACATTCTTAAAAGCTTCTTCTTTTTTTTTTTTTTTTTTCCTTTTGGATCTCTGAATCCTCCTAAGATATCTTGGGATTCAGCAGATAGATTTATTTCTTAAGCACAATGTCTTAAACCAAGATAACTCTGATTCTCATTGATTGGACATCTATAGGTCCCAGGCCAAGTTCCATTTATTTGGATATCATTTGGGTCCTGATTGACTGTACATAGCAATCGTTTCTTCATTTCTCCCTTGACCGGGGAGGGTCCTCTCCTCCCAAAATTATTTGTTTGTTTGTATGTTTATTTGTTTATTTTTGAACCAAGTGAAAGAGGAGATTCTTTGCTTCAATTGTTACCTATCCTTAATCATTGAATGGGTGCAACCTCAGTCAGAAACCTGTTGAAGACCTTAGCTTAAAAAAGCCAAAGTTTTCCATTTCATTCAAGCTCATCTCCAGTTGTCTTGATCTGTATCTGGTCACTGGACCCAGATGGCTCTGGAGGGGAAAGTGAGGCAGGTGACTTTATACAGCCTTTCCTCACTTAAATCCAATTCACTTGCATGTCATGAGCAATATATCACTGATGTCATGGCCCTCTTCAAGAAGAACAAACAACAATATCCTATCAGACAATGGAAAACTTCCTTTTCTTGACGAGGTGCAGCAGTTGATATGGATTGGAAGAGCAATTCCTTGTTCATAAAGTTCAAGGCACATATGAGGAAATCACAATAACATTCTCTTTGCTAAAAGGGACTTTTATCACAAGAAAAGTTCATGATTGATTTTGTGACATGTTTTGGAGGGGATGGATCTTTAATAGAAAATCAAAGGGAGGAGAGGGGAAAAGGCAACATCTACTCAAGGATTACATGGATTGTGAGATGCTGAGTGTCTTTAAACTAACAAGACAGTCTGAGTTCTCATCAAGATCATCCTAGATATGCTAGGCAATCTAGAAACTTCCTTTTTGTATGCAATTATGGTTGATAGAGTTTGCACAATGACTATCTTTACTACAATAATAAGACAGTCTAGGAAAGCTGAACTTTTTGTGTACTGATGATGGCTGATAAAAGCAGGGTGGGCTCCTTTTAGCATTTTCTGATAAGGTAACTGAATATATGAATTTTTGAGTTTACATCACTACCCTTCTATACTTTGTTTCATTCTTAAAGTTTTATTGGTATGAACTTGCAGTGTGAGAATTTTCAATGAACAACTGCTCTATAATTTGTTGTAGTAGAGAGTTAATTAGAGCACTTAAGAGGAAGGTAAAGTGTCAGAGCCAGGATTTGAATTCAGGTATTATTGATTCCAAGATTAGAACTTTTGATTATAATTCTAGGTAAGTCACATAACAAGTAACCCCCACTAACTTATCTAAGACTCTATATAGACTAGGTATCAATCTTCATGGTTAGAGTGAGTTTCCCTTACAGAGAATTTCTCATTCAAGTGAAATTATAAATCATTTTTTCCCATGTTCCCCCACTCATGAAAAAAAAATTTAAAGATAATGTGTGAGAAAAAATGACAAATTAACTTTTTTAATAGTTCAGTACATTTTATTTATCTATCTTTAAAAGATTACTTTTCATAAGATTTTGAAAAAATATAAAAAACATAAGTCCAAGTCAATTTAAAGGCCTTACCTGAGCATATCCCAAGCCAAATCTGTGATACACTAAGATAAGATATTTTCATAACAAATGTAAATTCTTAATAATTAATAAGATGGCTTTTAAAAGGCCAAGGCTTTAAAAAATATCCCTTAAAACACAAATATTTCAGAAAGAATAAATTTAGAAAAGATTTCTTTTGATATTTTAATGATGGGCTTTAGTAAACTTTCTGGTACAGCAAAGTACTCAACAAGAATTGCTTTGACTCATCAAATGTTCTTTTCAGGAATGTTTATCAATCAGAACTGAGACATTAAAATAACAGAGTAAGGGTTAAGAAAATCCCATATATTCCAGAACAAACTGAATCTCTTTTATTATTAAAATATTCAAGCATTTGGGAAAAGGATCAAGTGAATTGTTTAAAATGACAAAACTATTAAAATGGCTGTATTTTCGAGTGTACTCTTTAAAGAATAAGAAAATACTATCATTTAAATGATTAAATCAGCTACTTGAATTAACTTTTTTTCAGGATAATAAAAGGATAAATCTTCCCTGAAAAGAAAAAACAAAATGAAAAAATAAACTACATCCCCTCAATCTGACAAACTGCTTTTACCATTTAATTTTTTTTAATGATGGATTAAAAACTAATCAGAAATAAATACTTTAATGTATTGATTTAATCTATTGAGTCATTTCAGAACTGAAATAAATTTCTAGCATATTTGATAAATTTTTTAAGTTTTCTAAGTTTTAAAAAACCTTGTTGAACTATGTAGTTCAACATGAAACAGGAATTCATGATTATATCTACCAGAGAATTCAGACAAGAAAAAGAAATCAAAGAATGAGGAAAAACAAAAATTCTCAAACAAATGAATTATTAAGTTCCTTGATTTTGTGTCATTTTTATTTTTGTGCATAACCAAAACTTTTAACATATAAGATTTTTTTTAATTTTTAAGAATTTAATTATGTAAATGTTAAGTTTCCTTTGAACTTTGACTTTCTGTTAGTTTGTGATTCTTATCTTGAAATCAATTTACATGACCATTTTAATGATTATTTCATTAAGAAAAAGAAAAGTCATTAATTTTTGAGGACCAAAATCAGGAGGATGGCAAATGGCCTAGTCTCCATAAGTATTAAAAGCAGTATTAGAATTTGATCTCCAGCAGAGAAAGTTGGCTGTATCAGGTTTTTTTGTTTTGTTTTGTTTTGTTTTGCTTTATTTTGTTTTGTTTTGTTTTTGTTTTGTTTTTTACTTCATCACTAAACCTTGCAATCAATAGTGCTTTTAGATATTGCCTGGCCTAACTCGTTTATTTTACTAGTGAGAAAACTGAGGTCGAGAAAAATTTAAGTGATTGTTTAGACCACACTTCTAAGAAATGGCAGAATAAGGAATTTGAAGCCCTTATGAGGGCAATTTATACTTCCTCTGATATCTCTCTCACCCAGTAGGCGGCACTAGAACATTTATAATTCACAACTAGTAGAAAGCTAAAATATCAACACAGGTAATATAAAGTAAAATAAGTTAGTGGATACGTAGATGAACAATAAATACATGGATGGCCATGCTTGCTACAAGTATGCCTCACTTTGGACAAATTTGAAAGTCAGATTGAAAGTCAAATTAACTGTGTAGTAAATGTTTATTTAACAGAATATATTGTATAAGAGTTTTGTAATATTTAGCACTCTGAATACGGTCAAAGTATAATTCACTTTACAGAAATGTAGATTGATGTACACATCATATAGAAAATGCTAATTACATAAAATCAAGTAAAATATACTTTAAAACTAACTGAAAATCACTTTTGTTCTTTGATAAAAAGCTATCTTCCTTTTGTAGAATGGAAGCTTCTTAAGGGCAGGTATCCCTCAGCATTTGTATCCCCCAAATTTAGTGTATAGTAGGCACTTAATAAATTATTGTTGATTCTAAATCTTATTGATTTAATCAGAATTCTGTATTTATTACTCAAAATGTTAATAATTTTTGAATAATTTTAACTTTAATACAAAAAGATAACAAAAATACCCTAGGATAGTTGTTATTTATAATTTTTAACTTCCATATAAATATAAAGAAATGCTAAGTAAATTACATTTTAGTTCTATTTTTATTTTGATTATTATTTATTGAAGCAATGGATTTGATTGCAACTGTTGGAGATCAAATTCTACCATGACTTTTAATACTCATGTGACTTTAACCACTGAATGTCTCTGGGCAACAAAAATTACTCAATCTGTAGGGACTAGACCATTTACCATATTCTTTCAAACTTTGTTCTTCAAAGATTAATGACTTTTATGATGATCAGAATAATTGATGCCATCCTGACAAGTATATACTGATTCAACAAATATGAAATTTTGATCTTCATTTTGATTATTGATCTTTTCCTAGATTGATTAGTCAAAAAGCAAATCATTAGCAAAAAACAAAAGAAAACAAACAAAAAAACAAAAAAAACCTCAACAACAATAACAAAAAAACAGAATTTCTGGGAGTGAGAAGTGGAAGTGGGAAAGGTAATAAGAATTAGCCAGAATCAGATTTTTTTTAATGATACTTCAATCCAAAGAGAATAAAGGTCACACTTTAGATGCTAGTACTTATAACATGTGGTTTCCTCACACAGCGAAAGTCTGGAACTCTGCTGGAAAGGTACTGAGCCAAAGCAAACCACTCTGGGTCCAAACAGTGTACAAACACTATATCTTGGCACTTTCTACTGAAGAATACTTTTAGCACTAGATTAGTTGCATAATTCCAAAAGACATATACCTACATCAATACATGAAGTCACACGATCTCTAATCTAGGAAGAAATCATTGTTATCCAATTTGCATACATAGACTTTCTATGAATCCTGAATTACATATTGAAATATTTCAGAAATCTTCAATAACGATTTTTATCCTAGATATACAGGATAGATTTGGTTTATTAGACTATTCTACTGTGTATACACACATATACTTATACAGATACATAATTTCTAACATCTGTAGAATCCAATATTAGCACTGGAAGACTCACAGAAGAGTTTGAGATATTTCTAAAGTATTCAAACTATGAAGCTATTGGATTGGAATTTATTTTAAACAATGATCTCATCATAAACACAGACAAAATGAACTTTCTCTTACATTTCTTGAAAGCATAGCACAAATCAAAAATAATGTTTTTTAAGGCCTGAAATAGTACAGAGAAATATAATTATATTCAGGTTAAGATGTACTCTAGAAAACATTTATACAGTTACCCAAATAAAACAGCTCATTAGCATCTAAAACTCAGAATGGTTT
The DNA here is from genome assembly GCF_902635505.1 of Sarcophilus harrisii. NCBI lineage: Eukaryota > Metazoa > Chordata > Mammalia > Dasyuromorphia > Dasyuridae > Sarcophilus > Sarcophilus harrisii. The sequence goes on along the minus strand of NC_045430.1, from coordinate 136,674,610 downwards.
AAACTAAACTTTTTATGTTTCCGATACAACTATCCTTCCTCCTAATTTCCATTTAATGCCAACACTATCCTCCCAGTATTTCCAAGTCAAGACCTATCAACTTTGACCCTTTATTCTTTCTGACATTTTACCTCTAAACAGTTGCCAGTTCCTGTCAATTCTTTGACACTGATAAATACCATCTCCTCTCTTCCACTCTCACTGCCACCAATTTATTTGAAGCTTTCATCTGCCATCTGTAGTGTTCAGTCTTTTAAACAGTCTTTCACTTTCCAGTTCAGCTCAATTAAAATTAGCTCCCTGTTGTGTTCTAAAACAGGGATTGTATCATTTTTAATTATTGTTTCTCTGGTGTAAAGAAAGCATGGTACCTGGCACATAGGAGGCACTTAATGATATGCTGACTGATTATAGATGAATTGATTCTCAATACTAGGGATATAAAGACAGTTATAATACCGACACTGTCTTATGGAACCCTTGCCAATTTATCCTTTACACAAAGAATCCTTTAGTTAATCAATAATTGTTTAAGTGATTGCATCACTTTCCCACTCAGAAACCTTTTGGTATTTCCTTATTGCCTATAGGGCAAAATATGAAGTCCTCAGCTTAATATCCAAAGTCCTATATTTTGGTCCCACTTTACTTTTCCCATTTTTCCACATTATTTTTCATCATGTACTACACTGCTAATCACTCCACAGTCTTATCTGGGGCTCTTCTCTCCTCATCCAACACATCTTACAAATCACTTAACAATGCTGTGGCTCAATTTCCTCATTTGTTAGCCAGAGATAAGATTATATATACCAAAGTTTCTTAAATTGTGGGTTGCAACCAGTGAATGTGGGTGTCACAAAAAAATTGGCAATAGTAAACTATTTCTGAACTCGCTTACCAAAAATTAATTTTAAAAAAATCTGAGAAGTTTCTGGCAGTGATTGCCCATGTTAAATAGTATGATTTCACTGAAGCCTTGATTCTGAACATACAACATACATGCTTTTCACTATTGCATGCATGAATTTTCACAAAAAAACTCTCAACTAAGACTTGAGATGGAAGTCATGTAAACATTTCTCAAGTGAAAAGGTGTTTTGAGTGGGAAAAATTTAAGAAGCCCTGATATATACTATCTATAGAGCCTCACAGAATAATATTAGAAAAGTAGCTTTTAACACATAAAGTTTTTATCTAATAAATGTCAATTATGATTTTTGAATTTTTCTTTCAAGTCCCAGTTTAGATACAATAAGAACTTTCCATGATCCTGCTTTCCAGAAATGATACTTCCCACATATCCTCTTGCCTTGAATTCTTTATCATTGTTTGAAATGTCCCATGCAACTATCATAGTATAATTTGTATAATAGTTATTTCTCTGTGTATGTATATTTGTGCATATATACATATACATATATGTAAATATATATGTATATACACGCACGTATATGTGTATACTCCGAAACGATTATAAGGTCCTTCAAAACAGGGACAGCGATATTTTTTATTTTTGTATTCAGTATATATAGTATGTACTAAATAGAACTTTGCTTGTTTGAATAAAATAGAAACTCTGAAAGTGGGACTAACCTAAGGAAAACTATTAGCTGTTGCTCTTTATCCCTTTGGGGACTCCACTTTTTCAATTGTCTCTATTTTCTGCTATTTGACTACTGTGCTATCATCTATTCTTGATTTTCAGCTTATACTTGCTGTTGTATTAACGGCAAATTAAGGTGTTATCTGAGTATCACTTGATTTTTCAACACTCAGGATATATTACTCAATTGATAAATGGAGAAAGAAATTAGCAAAGAAATGTAAGCTATCAATTGTTATATTAAAAAAATTCTTCAAATCACAAATAATTAGAAAAAAGTAAATTAGAAAGAATTCTGTGGTTCTACCTCACATCCATCAGATGGGCAAATCTGACAACAAGAAAAATAATAAATATTGGAAAGACTTTTAGAAAACAGGGATAATAACTATCTTTATGCTGCAAATTGGTTACACTCATTTTTAGAAATCAGCTCTATCCTCCAAATTAGTGAACTATATTTCTTTTGATCACATAGTACCACTGTGAGGTCTAAATCTTAAAAAAGAGATCAAATAAAGTAAAAAAAAAAAAGATCAATATTTACAAAAATATTTATGGCAGGTTTTTCTGTTGGGGTTTTTTGTTGTTGTTATTTGGGGGAGCAATAACAAAGAACTCCAAACTAAGGAGTATTCAATATTTGAGAAATCATTGAACAAATCAATGCTAGGTGAATGTAATAGACTATTACTTTGCCATAAGAAATGATGGAAAAAATTATTTCAGAGAAACCTGGAAAGATTTGGATGAACTGAGTAAAGTGAATGGAACAAAAAACAAAACAAAACATAGAATAACATTGTTAGGCAAACAACTTTAAGAGATTTAAAATTCAGATCAATGCAATGGCTATCTTTGATTTCAGAAGACTCAAGATAAAACATAATACTGTCATCTCAGAAAGAGGTAACAGATTCATAGGAGAGATAAAGACATATTTTTAGACATGGCCAAACCAGGAATTTATTTTGCTTCACAAATGCTTTTAGAAGACTTTTTTTCTTCTCAAATCGAGGAGCAGAGATAGTCAAAGGTAAGAAAAAAAATTCATGTTAATTGGGAATTAAAAAAAAAACACTATTAAAGATATTTCATGTTCAGGTGCTCTCAAAGTAGAAATAGTGTTCTCTAGAGTCTTAAGTGAGCTGTGACTCCTAAGATCTGTCTGATCAAGAAACTGAATTTGGGAAGATAGATCAAATCCCACTCCCACAAGTACTGTTAGGAGGTACTCTTATGGGTAAACTTCCAATAGCTTTCTGTCTAATCTAGGCACAGGTACTTAGGAAAACTAAAAATCTAAGCAATACCTCTCATACAAAAACAATTTATTGGGGAAATCCTCCTCTATGCCCTTAACATAGCCACTTCCTAATCTGCCATATACCCTTTAACGCTAACATAGGGATCTCTTAAAAGGTATGCTTAATAATCTAATGCAATGACCAGTTACTAAGCCTTGCCCCCACACTTTCATACTCATTTTGATAGAGTAAGGCAATTGTTATTGGTTGGGTTCTGACATGCACAGCTAATCCCATCATATTATCTTACTCTACAAACTCACCCTTTTCCAAACTTCCTATTAATATCGAGGGTTCTAACATTTTTCTAGTCTCCTAGGTTCACAACCTCATTGTCATTTTGTTTCTTCAATTTCTCATATAATCAACAACTAACACAATTTTGTCACTTTTATATTCAAAACATCTCTCATATCTCTATGTTTCTCTTCATTCACTCAGCCTAGCTCAAGCATTATCACGTCTTATTTTGGCTACTGAAATAGCCCTATGTTGTCTCCAAGGGAATTTCTAAAGCAATTATTGACAGTATTTTGGTCCACATTTATGGACTCATCATATCTTCTGTCTTTTCAATATCCCAAAAACAAATTCATGTAGAATAGGGACTGATCAGATAGGAACTTTAGAGATTACAATGTTGAACAGTTAGAATGGAATGAATAATAATCATCAAATTTTCTTTGGATTATCTCTACTTATCTCCTCCAATTCTAGGATTTTTTTTTTTTTTTGAGGGAAGAAGAGTTCCAAACATAGAAAAACTTAAATTGGTATATAAAAGAAAGAAAACTAATTTCCATGAAAACTCTAAATTTAAACTCGGAGAGATATGCACAGAAGGTGGTAGAGCAGAGTGAACAGAGAATCAGTCTTGGGATTTAAAGACTCAATTCAAATCCATCTTCTGACAGATACTGACTGATCAGTAACTGGACAAATCACTTATCCATACAGTGTTCCAGGCAAATCTCTCAGACTAGGAAGAATAAATGTGTTGTAATTTAACTGTATAACCTTTCATCTAGGTCCATTGTCCTTGGTTTTATGACAATAATGGTACCTCAAAATTGAGCAAATAGGGAGAAGTGGCTTATATCTGTTTTGTAGTGAATTAGCCAAAGCATGGGCTGGTTCAGATAAGCAAAGACTTTTATTTTTCTTCTCCAAATTTACCTAAAATTTAGGTGAATTAACTTATCTGGAAAAAAATCTTAAGACAAAGTTCAACCCATCAATAAACTTGAAGCTTCTTAAGACTGTTAAGACCTGCCATGACATTTCAAAAAATCTTTACTCCAAAGTGAGACATTAGATTATATCTTAGTGGAAACAAACAAATCAACACAATTCAATACAATGGAAATGGCCATGGATAGAGTGAATTTTACTATTTAAGAAGTGTTTAGCTTTATGGCTACCCTATCCACAACCTCCATTTAGAAGAGCAGTTTTTAATCTTTGGTCCACAGATACCTTGGAATATTTTGAATTGTTGATTTTTTGATTTTGAAAATCATATTTTGAAGGCATTTTTGCAATATTTTGAAAATTTTGAATTTTTTTTGATATTTTGAATATTTTAAAATTTTTTGAATTTTTTGAATATTTTGAAATATTTTGAAAAATGCTTTTCCATTTAATTAGTTTCAGTTGCAATCCTGTGTATTTTGTTTTATGCACCTAAAACCGTTATTCTGAATAGAGCTTCATCAGAATGCCAAAGAGATTTGTTAAGAGACCATGATTTGATGAATTTTTATAAAAATCAACTGCAAATAACCTATTGATTTAACAGAAAATTTTGTCAAATAATAACATTGAAGTATCTTTACTTTTAAATATTAACTAATTCATAGGTGAAATGTGGTTATAAACAGTTGTTTGTTAAAATGTGAGTTCTTTGAGGAAAGTAATGGTATTTTTGCTTTTCTTTGGATTCATAGTGCTTACCACATAATAAGTATTTAAATGCTTTTTGACCAATAAATATACTAAAACTTTTTGGAAAATTGTTATTATGCTTAACAAATGCTTGCTAACCTGATTAAATTCACTAACAATATTTGGCAGGCATCTTATCATGTTAAACAGAAGGATTTAAAAAATTTTTCACCAGAAAAACTACTTATCAATTACGTTTTTTCCTAAGTTTCCATTGAAATTTATTTTTTTGCCTAAGCATACATCAGATGATAATAGTGAGAAATATGATTGCTAAGTAACCTGGATAAAATTAACCAAAAATTTATTCTCATATTAAAGTTTTGATACTGAAGATCCAAAAGACTAAAGTTCATATAGCTGAATTAAGAATTGAAATTATAATGAAAATCAATCCCAAAGAGGAAAGATAAATTCAATATAATCATGCAAATTCTATCATTAAACCCAAAAATTGGGATTCCATTATATAGCCTTTAACATATTGCGCAAATTGTTTAAAGAATAAATACATCCAGAAAAATAATTGGACTTAGGTTTCTTCCATGCTAATAGAAGGTCAAACACATAGACTTCAACTTATAAAATCTAAACACTATAACAGTGAGATGTAAGATTATTAAGTTCCTTTAAAACAAAGGATCTATTGCATTCGACATTGCACTTAGTCACTGAGAAATTGGAGGAAGAAAGTAGTTGAAAATAAACCTTTTTTTTTTTATTCCAGTGAACTGTATTTAAATAAACTGACCTTCTTAAAATTTTTGTTTAAGTCAACTAAGTTGAGCAGGAAGATGTGATCCTTTGCTCCAAGCAGCAGCCTACCCCTCTCTTCATCTAACAGCAGGGTTTGGAAATCCAGTCCTTCTGATGAACCCAAGAAGGGAATGCAGCTGTTTGAAAGCAGCAAGTCTGTAGGAAAATGAAAGACCAGAAAAATTATTTTCAAGTCAAAATGTTGATTTAAGACTCACTATATACTTTGTAAATATATGCACACAGCAGGAAAGTTTCAGTTTAGATAGCTGCAACTTACAATTTGTTGTTTTTTGTTTGTGTATATTATTAGTACAATTAATTTGAACCAAACTTAGATTAATAGCATTTTCATGTCTGCATTTCATAAAAAAATAGAGGAATCCTATTGATTAAATAGGTTAAGGAAGATTATAATAAGTCTTAAATAATTGCCTATTGTGAACCACCGTGAATATTTTTTTAAAATCCCTTATAAAACATTTGACTATGAGCAAAGTCTTCAGTATATTAAAAGATTGTATTAGTAAAGGAGAAAACATTGTATAATGGAACAAATATTGGATATGTGGAGCAGAAGTCCTAAATATGGACAACTCCATACAGTCCTAGATCTAAATAATTATTGACAAAGCTTAGATGAAAACTTAGGTGTCCTGATGCTCACACCACTGCTTTGAAGTCCATACTAGTCTTCTATTGATTTCCTCTGTGAAACAGGCATCACCCCTAACTTTGGGCCCAGTTCAAGAAAAAGAAAGTGTTTAAAAACATTGGCCCCAAATTGCTTTCTCCAAACTTTGCATTATCTGAGATATCTATTTTCGAGAAAAAATTATGATTGTCAACCATATTTTTGTAGCTTAATTCAAAGTGATACCTCTGTTAGTCAATGAGATAAATTGTGTTTGTGATACTCCCTTCAAGTGGCAGTAAAAAATAGTTAAGTAGTTGTATATCTCTAAGAAATAGGTGACTTCATTTCTGCTTTTTAAAAGTAGTGTATATTCATCCCTTAATTTCACACACACATATATGGTTATTGATCACAACATTGCATTTAGAGCCAAGGTTCCAACCCAAGTTCTGGTCTTTAGTACTCTTCTAGCTTGGACAAGTCATTACCTCTTTGATTCTCAGTTTCCTAATCTGTAACACCTGTAACATATTTTTACTAGACTATTCATAGCTAAAGAAGTACTCTGCTAAACTTAAAATCTATATCAATGTGGATTATTGTTAACATTTCTGAGTACTCATTTTCATTTTCATTATTTTATAAAGATTAAAATGTTATTTTCTTTAAATATCAAGTTTAGTCATTAAGATAGATTTCTAAATGTGTGTGGAAGGATCTGTATTTATACTGGAATGTCTGGCTTTTGTGGAATGAAAAAGATTAGTTCATAGTTTGGACAAACTATGAGAGCACATAACTTGATGAAGATGTGATATTATCTGAAGCCTCTGGTGGTTGTGATGTCACAAACCTCAGAGGCCTGACTGAGATTTATGGAAGACATTTTATGTACATTGGATAGAAGTTTGCATAATATATACTCTGCACTAATTATTTTTCTATGAAACTAAATACAACGTTGTAATAGCATGTCAGCCCATAGCACTACTGGTGTTATATTTCCCAGAAGTTACAAAAGTTGAGAACTTGTCTTTACATGGGCAAACATCCAACTAATTTCCCATAATGGCCCTACAGTGGAGGCAAATAGGGTAGAATGGAAGAAAGAGGATGGATGAGAAGAACAAAATCTGGAGCAGTAATCAAAGAATGTTCTTTTCACATTGTGCCTTCTTCAGCAATCCTGTAGCCTGGGATTTCTTGATAATTATCCAACCAATAAGTAAGAAATGGGAAAACTGGAAGTATATGAAATAATTCCATAGAAGGTCTTGCAATCTAACTAGCGAAAACTATGCTATGAGCCAAGTTTTGTTTCAAATGTCAATGCATGGCCTTTAAAATGAACTGTGGATTAAAAAATACATACTAAATTAGAGGTAAAGAAAAACTGTGTAAAAGGAAATAACAATTTTTGGTGTTATACCATAAATGTAGAGATTTATTTTCACCTCTATATTTCCTAATACAATAATTCATTTTTTCTCTTTACTAAAATGGAAGGAAGGACCAGGAAAGGAGAAAAATATAATATTTGCCAAAAAAGGGGGACTTTAACACCTGCTTTAATATTTGCTCACCCTGCATTGTTGTTCTTAGTTTCCAAACAAATTTGGCTAGGGAAAATCAATTACAAAACTGACAGCCAACCTGAAGTACTGTTATTCAAGAATGATTAAATGATGCCTTGTAACTTAATGTCACTAGTTTTTTTTTAAAAAAGGTATGCTTCATCAAGTCATTAGCCAAGCTAAATAATGAGTCTTGGACAGTACATATGGAAATTTCTTAGTCTTAAGTATGGATTATTTTGAAGACAGCTTTGGGAGAGATTTGAACAGGTTCCCTCATTCCTAAATAGGTTATCTTTCTTGAAATTTTGCCAAGCAAAGCAAATTAATCTCTTTTTACCAGCATATCTTCTATTAAAGCGCAATAGAAAATTATTGTTATTAAAGAAACATTTTAGCACCAAAGATAACTCTACCAAGGTAAACTAGAGCCACAAATAAAACTGGGTAACCCATGCAATGAAAAGTTAACAATTGCCAACTTAACTAGCAGGCTCCTTAAAGAGGAGTTTCTCCTCCCAGATCTACTCTGGCACTGAGCCATACCTTGTCAACTTTTTGGGCAAAGAGTGTGTTTTCACAAGGGGGAAAAGGATGTGTGATTTAGGTGGAAGACAAAAGAGCTTCCCATGAGAGTAGTTCATTGGGAGAAATGAACTCAAGAGAGGGCTGAAGTTCAATAGTACAAGGTCCTTCCCAAGATACTTTAAACATTCCCTCTTTATCTTAAGTACAGTCTATTGCTTTGACCTCATTCCCCATCATCACCTTGTTCTTGCTCTTTTCTTTAACAGCCTATCCTCTGCCAACTATTTTTTTGCCTGCAAAATCTGTTATGACCTCAACACCTGTCTCATTTTTTATCAATTCTGCCATTTTTCTTAGATGAACTGTTTAGACCAGACTAGTGATTCCAATCGTATGGGAAAGTCCCTATTAAATCTCTACCTATTTCATAGTATATTTGCAAGGCCACAGATAGTTTGGGTCACAGAACCAGTATGTCTAAGATGGGCAGCTAGAGGGAATAGTGGATGGAACCCCAGGCTTGGAGTCTGGAAGAATAATCTTCCTGAGTTCTAATCTGGCTTCATACAATGACTAGCTGGATCACCCTGGGAAAATTATTTAACCCTGTTTTACTCAAGGAAATGGCAAATTATTCCAGTACCTTTGCCAAGAAAACCTGAAATGAGGTCATGAAGTGTCAGACATGACTGAAATGACTAAATAACTGTGTCTGAGGTGGGATTTTTAATCTTAGTTTCCCTAGTTCCTAGGCCAAGTGTCTTTCTATTGCCTCTGTAATGAAGGTTAAAAAAAAAAAAAAATCTCACTTGGAAAAGGAAGTGGCAAACCAATTCAGTACCTTTGCGGAGAAAATCCTGAATGGGATCACAATGAATTGGACATAATTGAAAACAACTTAAACAACAACAAATCTCAATATATATTTAAAGATTTAGAGACCTCAATATATTTAATCTAATCTCTTAATTTTGAAGAAACAAATTAAGAGTAATCAAGTGGTTTGTCCAGGGTGACACAGCAAGTGTTAGAGGGAAAATTTAATCCTAAATTTTCTTGACTGTAACTCTAACACTCTCTCTATTATGTCAAACTGAAATCTGAACAGAATATTTCTAGAATTAGACTATAATTGAGGTTAAAACTTCAGTATATCTGAAGTGGATAATAACATAGAACTTTAAAGGATTATAAATCTGCATAAGGTATCATTACTAATGTCTCCTAATTTAATAAATAAAAATTTTAGAAAGAAAGATTTTGTTATAAAGCCAAGCATTTTGTGAGGAGTTGAAGGGCAGAAGAAATGATACTCAAGGATGAACCCAAATAGTACTGAAAATCTCTAGATCAAATATTTTTTCTGTAGAAGAGATCATTTAATCCAAGCCTATAATGTTATAAATGAGAAAACTAAGGTACCCAGAAATGAGGAGATTTTCTCCAAGTCATACAATCAGTTACTTCTTTCTTTTCTTTATAGAGTTTAGAGATCTGGCCTAAAATCAAGAATTCAGAATGATCTTTTCCAACTAGAATGTCAATGGAATTACCACTCTTAATCACAATATTCTTTGTATTTATAAAGGCAAATAACCAATACTTTAAAAAAAATAGTATCAATATATAAGGCATATGTGATAAATGTATAAAAATATAAAAAGGGGGAAAAAGATAATAAATTTAGAACTAGCAAAGCCCTTTCACCTCGTCTGGTCAAATTGAGAGAATTTAAGTGACTTGCCCAAAGTCACATGGATAACACTAAGACCTAGATCTGACTCTCAAGTCCAAGATTCTTTTTTCTACAACATACTCCCTTTTACATCCAAATGCAAATTTTCAAACACAAAAGAGCAGGGATTTTTAGATACCTTATCTAATGTCTCATTTTATAGAGGAGGAAACCAAGGCTTAATTAAGTGAAATGACTTTCCCGTGAGCATCTAACTGGAATTCTAAATATCCAACACAATGACCATATATAACTTATCAGAGATATTTAGCAAAAACTTTTAGGTCTAACTACCTAGCCACCACTACTATTATATAAATGGCTGGCCCCAATTATTATGTTAACAAGCTTAGCTCATTTAAATAATTGAAAAATGGTCATATGACCTATGCACATTTGGATTTTCCTCATATCTCTTACATATAGATTTCAGATGAAGAGATAGCATGTTGCAGCTGAGAATAGAATGGATTTGGAGTTGAGACTAAGGTTTAAATGACACAATCTGTGTGACCAATATGGAGGTCACCTGACTTCTTTGAGTCTCATTTTCTCAGTCTGGTAAATGGGGATAATAATACTAATACGATTTAACTCCATAAAGATTATTATGAGGAAAAACTTTGTATGTTGTAGAATGGGAGCTAATTTTGTAAAAAAAAAAAAAAAAAAAAGTTGAACTACCTAAAACAATCTACTTCTCTAATATTTAGATGCTTTTTGGCTTTTCAGCATACTAAAGGGGGCTAAGACAAAATCAAAACAAAAGCAATAAAAAAATTTCCATAGATAGAAGTTTCCTATATTTTATTATCACTTTTTATTTTGATTTCCATTTAAAAAAATGTTCTCTGGACCAAATCCCATTTACTGCCCAGTGAACTATCACCTAATGGCAATTTTCTTTAGAGAACAATTCTCTCTGATGATCTAGTCACTTCCTTTCTCACAGGAAAGGAGTGAATAGTAACAGAAAGCCCAGAAAATAGAGACACCAGCCACATATATTCCTTCAAGGGAAATTTCTCAATGTCTTTGATGAATAAAGTCCTTCCCATTAATGAGGTTTAGGTTTTGGGTTTCCCTTTAGTAGGGAATCAAATGATGAGGTCTAGATTTAGGAAACCAAAATGAGATTAGGGTTTCTGGTGGTCAGGGAGTTAAATGATAAGGTCTAGTGTCAGGCTCGGGTTCAAGAAACCAAATGGAGACGTTTGGCTCCCCTACACCCTCTTGGGATTCGGCACAAGGATAGGGAGTTTTGGGGAACTCCCTCCTGGTGGCTCAGAGATTCTCTGTAAAGGAATTTACAGACCCCAAAACCTAGATTGATAAAAGGTTTATTATAGGGATTGGGAAGTAAGGTTAGAAATCTTGACAGAGAAGCATAAGGTCTCATTAGGGAAATAGGTGAGGGTAAAGAGAAGATAACACTGGAAGAGAATATTATTCCAGCAGGCAGAGGTTTCTTTGGCATAGCATGGCATAGCCTAGCATGGCATGTTTAGAACCTCTTCAAAGAGAACATTTTAGATTGGCTCTTTTATGATAGGTGCTTTGGTACAAGTTGAAGGGGGCTAATGGGTGGAGTCCCAAACTGGCTCATCTACTAGCTAGGTTTCAGCTTGAGCTGGAATTTGAATAAAATGAGTTTCTTGAATAGAGTTGGAATTTTTTTGCTAGATAACAGAATGAAACTGTTTGGGGTTCCTCACTGAGACAGAGTTGAAAATTTTCTCCTTCAAGGAGTTTTAGAGTTTTGAGGTCCCTTCTTTATCATTACTACTTTCTGCATGGTGGGATGCCCAATTCAAATATCTAGTAACTGGCAGAACTTAGATTTATGACAATTTATATGCTCAACCAGAAGTATTGAGATTTAACTCTCTCTTCTAATTCTATGTACACACTGAGAAAAGCAATCTCAAATAGCAACTCAAATAGACTTAAAACTCAGAGAAATGATTTTAAAAATCTATTTGAATGCTTCCATGAAAAGCTTTACTTTGCCATGCATACCTTTCAGGGTTCATCCTTTCAAAACTTTTCCCAGATTCCTAACCCCTTCACTATGTCTTCAGTTCACTGTATCATGGAAGGGAGAACTTCTCAAATGGACTCAAAAAGAAGATCTGGAACCCTGATTTCCAGTCCAAAGAATGGATTTCTACCCTGACCCTGGGAAGCTGAATTCTTTGATCCACCAATAAGTTATGTCCTACCTAAGTTTAGAAGATTCCATTTGAAACCCAGAATCCTAGCCCAGTATTGTAAGACCCTTAATATTAAGTTCAAAAACTCACAGAAGAGACATGTCACAACTATCACCACCAACAAAATTCTCCTCCTGTTCTTTATAATCCTTCTCTCTTTATCTCTCTCTGTGTGTTTCTGTCTAGTCATCTGTCTATCTGTCTGCCTGTCTTTCTCTCTCCCTCCTTCCTTTCTCTGTGTCTCTGGCTGTCTATCTGTCTATCTTCCTCCCTCCCTCTTTATTCTTTCTCTGTCTCTTTCTGTCTGTCTCTCCATCTGTTTGTCTGTCTTCTTTTCTCTCTCCCTATTCTTTCTGTCTGTGTCTCCATCTGTCCATCTGTCTATCTGTCTCTCCCTCATTCTTTTTTTCACTGTCTCTCTATCTCTCTCCTCATGAGATCATCTAGATGATCTGTTCTACTATCTAATCTCTGAGGTGAAAGAGTAGCATGAATGATCCTCGTTAAAATTAAAAAGTAAATCAACGTTGTTTTTGAAGCCTACATCCTTCTCTATGCCCACCTTTCATCTCTAAGAACGTCTTCTTCCTTGTTCCACATGACTAATAATTCCTGAGAAACCCCTACTATAGCACATTTCACAACTTCATCATCTGAAACTCTCCTGTCAAAAGTACCTAATCCTAGGATAGGAGTTCAGAGAAAAAGCTATATTATTAGACTAGTTCAGGTTAAAATTATCTATATGCAAGGGACTATGCTAAGTGTTGGCATATGAATAACTAACAACCCTTCCTGGCTCAGGTGCTCTTTCCTTTCCTTCTCTCCCCTTTCATTTCCTTTGTTTTCCTATTGTTTGAATTATAATGAGATCACTGAATGGGCCTGGCCAGAGGTCTCTGCTTTTCCAAACCTTCTTCTAGGATAAGATATGGACAGGGAATATTTGGACATGTTTATAAGTAATAGGTTCTCACACTGAGAAAGCTATCTCTTGTTTTACCCTCACCTAAGCACAGCCTATCTGACTGGAGATTTGATTCTGCAGAGTTATCCTAATCTTTTCCCAAGCCCCTAGCTAAATCCTGTTTTATGTATGAACAATTTTATAATTTATCATTTTTCACCTCATAATAATGTAAAATTTAAACAACCAAGGTCATTTTCAGGGCTAAAAGTAGATTTTTTTTTTTTGCCCAATATTCTTATGACTATATTTCCAGATCAGAAAAATTATACTTTCTCTTGCTTTTCTTTTTCAGTTTTCTGTAGTTTGCTTGTTGATTGCATAGTTAATTAGATACAAGACAGAATATTATCCATAACAATAATAAAGCACTAGAAATGACATAGGAATATATTTTAAGAAGCTGTATTATAAAATTTGCCCTCTTGCCAGTGCAAAATGCTAAATGGGATCATAGCAGTTTCACATTTTGACATTCACAGCTGACATTCCAGTCCACACCCATGATTTTAAATGATAGATGTTTCTATTGGCAAAGTTTCAATGGGAGAAATTTTATATAACAAAGAATAAGTAACACTCATGATTAAATGTTACAAGACTTCTTCCATTGTTATAGTCTCAAAGGCTATTTAACAAAGGCCAGAGTAAGACCATAATAATATCATGGTGGAATAAAGTTTCTGCAAAGCACATGTGTTAATAAAGCAAAAGAATGTTAATGCTGATTTGACAAGTGCTTTATTAACTCTTTTCAAAGTTTATTTTTATACTTTCTTCTCCATTTAGAATGTGAACTTAAAAGCAGGGGCTATTTTGCTTCTTCTGTTTGTATACCCCTGTGTTTAACATAAAATAAATGATTTAAAATGCTTTTTTATTCATTTATGAATAGCACTGCTCTCTTCTGGCTCTCTTGCTATCTTTCCTGGTCCTCTTTAGTCTTCTTTATGGGAATATTACCTATATTCCAAATTTTCTGTGTGCATTTACTGTTGTCTTCTATTCTGGGTCCTCTCTTCTTTCTGTGTGCTCTTTTTAATATCATTAGCTTCCATCTGTTCAGTTATCATATCTATTCAGAAATTCAAAATCTAATTATCTAAGCCCAATCTTTCACCTGAATTCCATTCCTGCATCCCAGATTGCCTACTGGATATTTCCAAGGTATATCCAAAAAGTATCTGAAACTCAATATTTCTAAAAACAAAAATTTATTACTTTTCCTCTTAAACATTTTTCCTAAAGTCTTTGTTTCTGTAGAAAATAGTACTTATCTTCCAGTCATCGAGGTTTCCAATATCAGAGTCACTTTTTAAAATAATAATATTTTATTTTTTCACAATTCCATGTTGAGACAGTTTTCACATTTACAACTCCAACAGTGCATCAGTGTCCCAATTTTCTCACATTGTTTCCAATATTTGTCATTTTTCTTTTTTGTCATAGTAGTCAATCTGATACTTTTTATCTACTTTATGTTTCATAAGTATTTTATATAGATATTGTTCCATATATATGTGAATATATAGACTCATGCAACTATACACATATTTCACATTATATATACACACACATACACACATGTATGGAACAATATGTTTTGGGGAGAGTAAGGAGTGTTTCTTTTCTTGGTCTTTGTATCCACAGGGCTTAGAATAATGACTGGAATAACAGGTTCTTAATAAATGCTTAACTGGATGGATGGATAGATGAGAAGGTATGCTATAGTAATTGTGTCTAGGCATATAAGTATTAATGAATTATCAAGTAAATCATTCTTGTTTTAAACATTAAAGTAAAAGGATAACTGAATATTAAAGCTGAAAGAAATATCATTTATCCAGAGGTACTTTAGATTCTCATTGTTGGAAGAGATCTTAAAATCACCCAGCACAACCTTATAATTTTATATGTGAGGAAACAAAGACTCAGAATAGAGAAAAAAAAAAAAAAACTTGTCATGATTCCAATTTGTGACAATGCCAGACCTAGGACCCAGATCTAGTTTTAATATATTTAATACTATTATATTATGGTGACTTGGTCAGTGAATGACATTAAAATCAGCAATTTAAGAGGTATAATTTATTTTCCAAGATGGGCAAAATTCCCTGTACTTTGACATTGAAGCTAATATTTTGGTAAAGAAATATGTTTAAAGTACCTCAGTATGCCTATTGTTTTCAGTTATTTACATTAGAATAAGTTAAAATTATGAGTGAAAAATGTCTAGCATGAATTTCATGTTCTGGCTACAATCCCAACCTCTTACAATATTATAGGAATTTCTCTTGCAAGGGAATAGTTTTATTATCTTCCCTTAAGATAATCATTTGTATGCCCAGAATTAATTGAAAAATTGCCATTTTTCTCAGCTTATTTCTGAACCATTGAAGGGAATGATCTATCTAGTTAGTTCAATTTAATGATTCCTGATCTCTAAGCTTTCCCACACCTATAACTAAAGGTTCATGGATTCAAAAATTCATTAACTAAGTCAATAATGGACAAGTTCACAAAGAGAAGCTTTGTTTCAATCTTGCATTCCAAATGTATGCTCTGTCATTTATGGCAGAGGAATTCTGAATTAAGATTCCAAAACACTGTGGTGCAACTATCATGGTGGCTTACATTTTATATCAGTCTTTAATTAAATTAATTCAATCATTTATTATTCTGAACACAACAATATCTACTAAGAAGTCTAAAAATGAGTTTTAATTAATTATGAAAACAAACTATCAGACAAAATCAAACAAATAAAAATTGGCATCCTCATAGAAATCATCTCCATATATACTCTAATCTCAAAGAAGAAGAAACCAGTATTTGCTTAAGAGCAAAAGTGGGGGGAACCAAGAAAGATCCTCAGGTATCCCGATTCCTTTGTCCCATAGGATAATATTTTGTGAAGCTAAGTCAATAGACATTCAACAGATGTGTATATATAGTTTCAATAAATATTATTGTTGATATTAATAAAAAATATATTGGGTTTTTTCTTCTCTATTAGCTCCTTAGGAGTATAGACCTGAACTCTAATCCCAGCTCTTTCATTAATTTGATTGATGACCTTAGGAAAGTTATTTCAGCCGTATGGGTCTCAGAATCAGCTTGTACAAAATTAAGTCAAATGAGTAAATTGCTTCTAAACTCCCTTTGCATTTTCTCATTCATATTGGACTAGCTAACTGATAATCATAATGCTGTAGATAGTATGCTCCAAAGCACTGGACTAGGTGCTTTACAATTATCTCATTCAATCCTTAAAAACCCTAGGAGGTAGATACAATTGTTATTCCCATTTTTCAGATGAAGAAATTAAGACTGAGGTATTAAGTGATTCAGCAGGACTGCACAGATAGTAAGTGTCTGAGGTCACATTTGAACTTATGACTTCTTGACTACAGGTCCAGTGCTCTACCCATTATGCCTTTTAGCTGGCTAGATAATTTGTTTTTAAACTATATTTTTAGATTATTATTAAGAATCAATGTTATCTTAAAGGTAGAAATACACTTCAGCAATTACATCTCTGTTTTCTCTCTCACATTTTCTATTAGTATTATTGTAACTTTTAGTTCATTTGTTCAGACTATATATACCTTACAAAGTATAATCAAAGTTTTTGAATCTAGTTTTTTTAATAAAAATATTTTGTCCCCATTCATACATTCTTTAAAATTAATAGAATTAAGGAATATGTTTGCAGCAAAAGGAGATAATCCATTACTATTTCTAAATGTAGGTTATTTAGAAATAAATCATAATAATAGTGGATATTTGGATGAGGTCCATCATTTGAGTGCTGTTTCTGTGGGACCAGATTCCCAACTCATCCATGTTTTCTTATTCTGTTGTTAATATACTAAAATATATCCTCTACAGAGAAACTATCTATTTTGGGGGGTATTTTCCTTTACATGTTTTAACACTTTATGGAGAACAGTGCAAAAAAGCAAATCCATTGCTCCTTATTCTTTGTAAAAGGCCTACCTCCTTTTTCAAATACATATTTGTTGCTGTTTTCTTTTTAAGTCATCTCTGACTCTTCATGACCCCGTTTGCTGTTTTCTTGGCAAAGATCCTAGAGAAGTTTGGTATTTCTTTCTCTAGTTTGTTTTACAGATGAGGAAACTGAGGCAGACAGGGTTAAGTAACTTGCCATGGATGATACAGCTAGTAAATGTCAGAGGACAGATTTGAATTCAGGGAGAGGAGTTTTCTTGACTCTAGGCCCAACTCTTTATTAGCTATTAAACCATATAACTCTTGGGTTATTATTTGCTCTTGTGAACAATTTACGGTTGGTATTATATTAGACTCTATTTACATCTTTCCATTGTTCTTTAAATCATTTCCAATTGTAACTCTTTGGGAATCATGGTCCCATGATTTGGTGTTGTTAGTTAGATTCGCCAGTACATTGGCATTTTCTTTTTGTTTTTAAATGAAATTTAAAAAGTCAAGGAATGACTTAGTATTATAGATGACACTTTAATATTTCCCAGATTTCTATGTGTTTCCATTCTCCTATTCATTTCTGCATCCAGCTCTCTGACCTATTAAAGATATAAAAAAATAAAATTATAGCTGATCTTGATTCACACAGCCCCCTCACTGGCTTCTTAGTGTCCTTTCTACACATTTCTTTTATTTATTAATTTGTGTATTTGTGGCTGATAGTCCCATTCTGCTTAACAATTCTATGCTCAACTATCATAGTTTTAAAAATGCTAAACTTAATAATATCTATGGGATTTCCAGTTTTAGATGTTCTAAAAAGAAAGCTGTAGATGCAAAGAGGGTAGAGTTCAACAGATAGATGTGAGAAACAGATCATAGTGATGATAAATGAAACTATGGTGACTAATGAAATCACCAAATGAAAAAAAATTAAAGCAGAAGAAAAAAAGGCCCCAGATCAAGTTCTGGGGAACCTCTTCTATCTCCATTAGCAGGAGTGACACTGATGTAGATTCAGCAAAGAAGATTCAGTGATTATCCTTCTCTTGAATTTCTATTTTTAATCAACCAATCATTAAACATTTATTAAATGAATACAAAGTGCCAAGTACTTTGCTAAGCCCTGGGAGTACATAAATACACACACACACACACACACACACACACACACACACACACTCATCCTCTTCTCTCAATGAGCTTAGAATTTAATGGGGGAATAAAATTATCACCCACCTGCAACTTACTGTTCCACAGGTTTCCTTGTGCTATTTAATGTTTGACTGAATACATTTAATGTATGAGCAATCTGTGCAAGTCCCTTTTCATACAACCCTTTTGACAGGGTTACATTTCTTTGAATATTATCTATCTGCCTTATACAGAGCACAAGGGCTACTGCTATCAATGATCATAATACTTTATTATAAGCATTAGAGGAGTTAATTTGGTGGATATATTGTTTATAAAGAGGAAGCCTTAGAGTTAGGAAGACCTGTATTCAAATTCTTCTTCTAACATATACTAGCTGTGTGATCCTGGACAAGTCACTTAACCACTCAGTGCAACTGTGGCAATGAAATATAGTTTCATAAATACCAAAGAAAATATTTACCAGAGCTTCTTCACTAATATGTTCCTTAAACCAACAAAAATAATGAGTATAAGTTCTTATCCAATTTTATGGAAGTTCATCATCATCGTCATCATCTTACTGAGAAGAAAAAGAAAGAAGAAAGAAAAAAGATAAAAAAAGAAGAAAGAAGAAAGGAAAAAAAGAAAGAAAGAAGAAAGAAGAAAGAAGAAAGGAAAAAAAGAAAGAAGGAAGAAAGAAGGAGGAGGAGGAAGGAGAAGAAGAATAATGCAGTTATAATTTTACTGAATTTTTCAATAAGAAGAATGAAGAAAAGTATTTCTATAAAAATGTTACACAATAAAAACCCAAACTTCTAACTTGTTTACACTTGCTATTCTTTAATCTAAAACTTCCTCACACCAATTTGAAATTGCTTAACTTAAACAAAAGACAAATAGCTTTCTGTCTTTTAAAAGTATGTGACCCACAAACCATAAAGACATATTTATTTGTTCATTTATTCATTTAATTTGCAATCTTTTTATAGGACCTACAATAACTGGGAGTTTTAGGACCTTTTCTTTCCCAATAGCCTGACTATTACTTCTCTTTTGGAATCATACAGCGCTCATATCTACTTAAATCATTCCATGGACTACTTGGAACAATCGGGTTTTAACATTCATATGTGATCTGATGATTCATGAGCATAATGGCACATATAACCATCTTGCCAAATTGCAAGGTTATCCTTAAACAAAGCTGTGATCTCACTGATTTGGAAGTTCTCTCCAATAATGGAGACTGTAAACCATCCATGTCTGCCTCTCCTATGTAACTATTATTCCCAAAAGTTGGCCATAAGAAATCCATCCAATACACCAGGGGCCTTTTTTTACTTTATCCTGGCATTGCAACAATACTAATGAACATACTGGCCTTCTACTTTTCATCTCATTCTTACCATATGACCAGACCATTTTCTTTTCCTATCATACAATTTATTGATCATGTCTTTTCCTACTATTCTTCAAATGTATATATTTCAGCTTACTCACACCCACTATACATCTCACCATTGCCTTCTGGGTAAAATTCATCTTGAGTTCTTCAGAGGAAGTTATAGTTTTCAATTGAATATAAAAGCAAAAGCATGAAATTTATTCACATTCTCTTGGCATGATTATTCAGCAGCACATTATTTCTCAAGACTATTATCAGATAATCTGAGATTTTTATTTCATGTCCCAAATTTTTATTTCATGCCCCAACTTGTACTGATTAATTTCCATTCTGAAAGGTACTACATTTCAGATTTAAATAAAGTTTTTCCTAAGTAGGTATCCTTGCTATTCAGTTGTTTTTCAGTTATGTCCTACTCTTTGTGATTCCATTTAGGATTTTCTTGACGAAGTTATTGGGGAGGTTTAACATGTACTTCTCCAGGTCATTTTTACAGATGAGGAAACTAAGGCAAATAGCATTAAGCAACTTATGGAGGATTACAGAGTGAGTAGGTATCTAGTACTAGATATAAATCAAAAAAGAAAGCTTCAAAATTTCCTATCCATTGTGCCACCTGCCTTCCCAAGTATACATTAAGTTGATTTAAAAAAAGAAAATAATTTTTTTAAATGCAAAAAAGGGAAATAATTAAGGAGAGATAATTGGGAAGGGAAGAGGAAAAAATCAGGAGAGAAGATCCCCTACATATCACTTTCCTTTCTTCCATCAAATCTGTCCCCAAATTTTCCTTTTCTGTTTCTTCTTGTCTACAGGGATTTACTCAAATAACATTCTAGGCATCAACATGCCCTATGTCCAAAATTCCCTCAACCAAATGAAGCCCTTTTGTGACTTTTTTTTTAAAAGAAAGCTATTGTAAGATATAAGATGTTTATGCAGTTAGAAGTTGATGGAGGTCAACTGTCTAAGGTTATTCTTAGTTCAACTTCTGTATAAACCATTGATGTCATTATGGGAAGCCTACCCTCTAGGATACAATCTATTTGATAAATATATTATACAAAATACAGCACATAGTAAGATTTGACCTTGTACATGTCTAATTTTTTTTCCAATAAGTAACAGATCTAACATACATAAGTATGAGAGCTCCAACCAGGCAACAGAAAGGAAATATCTTCATATGACAATGTCACTAACTAAATTCATGTGTACTCTGAGCTTCAAAGCTGTTATTCTCAGAGAACATTCTTGAGCTATAACAACTATTGAACTTTTGCTGAGTGTCTAAGAAAACACCTCAAAATGTTCTTGCAGCTGTTGGATGTTGTTCTCTCTACTGACACTTTCCATATCAAGGCAGTTATTGCCTCTGTATATTGCTGGGTTTCATCAGTGCCAAAGAATGAATGAATCATACATAGGGTTTAGGAAAAGGAAATTGAGCTTATGAGCATACAACACTAAATGCTGAAGAAAACAAAACAATATTAATTCCTCTTTTGGGTAGAAAATGCTCATTGGCCTTCTATCAAGATTATGATGCTGTCAAAAGAATAACTTAACCTGGTGATCCCATCCAAAATATTAGGTTTATATTTAAACATAAATCAAATGATTATAATTGATTAGTCAGAACCATCACGTGAAAAAGAGGAAAATCCAGGCCAGAGTGATGACAGTTCTTTGCTTACCTATACACGTGGAACATGCAACCATCTACCATTCTACCACCCCACCTTTAGGTTAATTCCTCCTATAGTGCTTAGCACAGCAGTTGGCATATTCTAGGTGCCTAATATAAGCTAAATGATTGATTTATCAAAATAATCTAGCTGAGAAATAAAAAAGCCTCGAAAATGTTTTGTGCCAAGATTCTGATGTCTTTATTTCTCATATGCCAGATGACAAGATAATTCCAAACTTAGCCAATGCTTAATCTACCATTCCACACTACTTCTTGATTTGATGCTTGGAAGGACTAAGTGACTTAAGTGACTGACCCTCCATCGTACCATCATATTACTACAAAGAGAGAGCTGGAATTAGAACTCAACTAACCTGATTTGCAATCCAATCTTTTCTCCTCCTTTACCCCATTACAGACCTGTACACACACGCTCACTACTCTCAGCCATTCCAAACTCTGGGTCTGCTTGTCCCCTCACTTGTATCCTTTTGGCACTCTCAATGCATGGTTTCCTAAGTCTTTATGATGGGAGAACACCGAGTCTTCGGAGCATACCAAAAGCCAGAGACTTAAAGTATCAGCAGAGTTTGCTATTCTCATCTTTCCCCCAGTATCCATTCTCTCTCTGATCTCACACATCACACACTTCACTCTAGAGACAAATCCAACACTCCAGGACACATGCAGAAATAGCCACAAATTCTCATATGGACTCAAGCTTGCTATATTTACTCTGATTCTCTGGATAACATCAACACTATCCATCAACTCAGTCCCATGTGACCACAATTTTTATTCCCTATTAGTAATCCATTCTCTGTCAAGATCTTTGAGTCATAGATTTAGAACAAAAAAGAACTTTAGTTTTTATTGAGTCTTATGCCACCTCATTTTACAGTTGAGGAAACAGAAAAAAAAAATTAAGAGAGTTGCCAGGGTCACTCAGTTCATAAGTATCTAAGGAAAAGATGTGATCCCAGCTATTACTGAATCTGGGTCCATTGCCATGATCATCTCACTGTATATTTTCTGCCTTTTGTAACAAATATTCATGAGTCAAATATTATAATATCATGACTCCTCCCCCCACAAAAAAATCACAAGCTTCAAGAAAAGTCTTAGTATTCTTTCTGGATTATCACAGCATCTTGTGACTTTTGGAGAATTAAATTCCCATTGCTTTCATAAGCAATAATATGGTCCTATAAACTTATTTTCTCAAATCTCATTTTTTTTCTTCATCTGAACCTCACATCTTACAAGTTCTAAGCTATCTCTTTTTTCTCCCTCTTCCCTGCTGTTCACCTGCTATTCAATCAGAAACTATGTCTTTCTTCAGAATCTAATATTTTCTGTATCTGGTTTTTTTTAGTCCAAATTAGTTCCTATTCCTCTTTTCCAGATCAAAATCTTACTTCTCAATAGATATTCCCTAATATATTATCTGACCATTTACCATCATAATATGTCATCTTCTTGTTTATATTTTGAAAATCGTTTACATCATAAAATGTTGCTGTGTATTTGCCAGAAAATCTTTTAAAGTTATTTTTTTTAAAGAAGGAAACTTCATCTATTTTCTCTGCCCAAGGTTTTTAAGAGTCACCTGGCATTCAATGAAACAACCACCTCGAACCAATTCCCTCTTCCAAATTGGAACCAGCATGATATTTCACTGCTTTTTTCTTATTTCTGTACCTCATTTGAGCATTAATAGCCTCTCCCCTCTAATGGCCTTGTTATCGGGCTATTATTGTTACAAATAAAGACTAGCGAGTATCTCAGAGCCTCTACTCCTCACTACCTTTAGCCCAGTGTATATTTTAATAATATATTGATCTATTGCTTATTATTAAAGAAGAATGTTAAGAAGAATTGTTAATAAGCAATGCAACATTCAAATCCCATTGCTTATTGTTGTTGCCCTTCTCATTACCCTTACTACTGCTTACTTTAGAGTAGTTAATATAAATCCTTCTGTGCTTTCTGGTGTTCTTCACTGTTTCTTTACATCATTTTAATATTCCATAACATTTACCCTGAATTACCTAACCATCAAGCAGGTAAATTGCCAGAGATTTAAACACTTTTAGCAGTTTTGCAATTCATCAGTAATTCACTAACATCACTAACTTTTACAATCAAAAGATCTTCTTTGTACCTAAAATAGATCTCAAATATATTACCTAAATTAGGGACCCTCACTAGACGGCATTACAACACAGGGGAAAGATTGCTGCAGTAGGAGACCTGGCTGCAAATTCTAGACTTTTAGTTTATTACTTGTCTGATTTTGAGGCAAGCCACTTAATCTCTATAAGACTCAGTCCCCTCATTTGTAAAAGGAAAGAGCTGAACTAGAAGATCTCAAAAGTTCCATCCCATTTTCAATTTATATTCTTATAATTCATTGACATGGAAACATTTCACATCCCATGTAGATACCTAAATATCTCCCTTGTAAATTTCTGGTAGTAATTGAAATTAAAAAAATAAATAAATTTCTGGTAGTTCACTGGCAGCTAAATTTACTCTGTCCCTTAATTCAGTCCCTCTTTATGTGAAGGTACATTCAAATTTCTCTATCTAGCATTTGACACTCTCCAATCTTGTCTCTTCTACCTTTCTTCCATATTACTTTTCTTCCCAAACTCCAAAGCCCAACCATATTAGCTTGCTTGTTGTTCCTGACACAAACATATTCCATCTCCTGTCTCCTGGTCTTTGAACTAATTACATTCTATGCCTGTAATGCTCTCCATCTTCTGCCACTTAGAATCCCTGTTTTACTCCAAAATTCAGCTTTAATGCTTTAGTCTATGTGAAGTTTTTCTTGATACTCCCACCCTCAAGTTACAACTACTCTTTCTCCAAAAACTTCTTCTATTCACTTTGTAATAATTATATATGCATGTATCATCTTCCTGCTAAATATCAAGCTACTTGAGTTCAGGCACTATTATTTCCTTTTTCTCCTTGAATTTTTAGCACTCAGGACAGTACCTGGGACATCAAAGGTACTTAATGACTATGGAATGATTGTGGATTGGTATAATTGAAAACAAAATGTTTTTGAAAGTACCTGAGTATATGAAAATTATCAATACACATATTACCTGACAAACTCATACTCAGAACCATAGTTCTTGGATTCACATTTGTGTGTTATTTCTGGATTATAATAAGTGTGTGTGTCTGTGTGTATGCATTCTCAATACATATACATATATATATATAATGGTAGTTGGTAGTCTAGGGGCAGGAGAGCACAAAGCTGCTAATTGTGGAGAGGTAAAGTACTATTAGAAAATTAATTCCAACTACTGATTTGTATTTGAAATATCTAAATGTATTTAACCAATTGTATTGCTCAAATATTAAAAAAAAAAATAAATTTGTTTATTTTTCAGAGTTTCCAGCTTAGCTTTGAAAAGGTATACTCTTATGTTTGCTATTCTTTTAAAATGGAAAATAATTTAATATTTATGACTAGGTATAAGTTAATTGTTAGTAATTAAGTAGCTGTAAGCTAGAGTGAAATGAATACTGATTTTGGAATCAGAGGTGTCAGAGGTCTTGACTTCAAATCCTAACTCTGAGACTTGCTATATTTTTCACCAAGTGAAATTTTCACTTAGCCTTCTAAGCCCAAATTCCTCATCTTTAAAATGAAGGGATTTTACTAAATGACTTATTAGGAATCTTCCAGGTCTGAATCTATAATCCTGTATATAATCCTCTAATTTCTAGGATTTTAAAAGTATATATAACTCTGCCGAATATGAAACTTCCTATGTTAATCTGTATGTTCACTACATAATAAAGGACCATAAATCACATACAAAGCATTATTTCTTCTCCCAATTAAAAACACAACAATATCTGTATGTCTCTTCCATATAGCTTTAAAAGTATAAGGAAACCTTCAGCAGTATCAAAAAATTCACCTCTGAAATCATAATACAAAAACATACTAGGAAAACACATTTATAAATTTACCTTTGTATGAGAGTTTGAGCCTTGGAATATTTTGTTTAGATGTTCCAATGACTGGAAGCAACACCACAATCATACTTAGTATAACAAAGGCATGCAGGAGGTGTAAATCTTGGCTTCCACACTTTTCTCTTTGATCCTTTTTGGCATTCATGGCTAAAAAAGGCCCTTCTTTTGGACAATGCTAATTTAATCTGAAAAGAAAGAAAAAATAGAATGTTGTTTTTTTATTTGATCTAAGCACAACAATAATCTAATGTAATTATTCTCAAAGAAAATAAGATAAAGCTATTATTGTTTGTACCAAGATAAAATCATATGGATTTTTCCAGATTTAAATAAGTAATTAAGATATCTTATTTATATAAGCATTTTACTTCAAGTTGTTTGCTTATACATTACTTTATTTCATCTGTATGAAATCTTTGAAAGACACAAAGCACTCATTATGACACTCAGAGTTGACTTTACACATGGATAAAATAGGTGACTGCATTTGAGACTGATTTCTTTGGGTTAATTTGTGCTCGATTTGTACTCTTCTAAAATGCATATGGATCAGCTAGATGGCACAATAGAGAGAGCACTGGACCCTGGAGTCAGGAGGATTTGAGTTCAAGTTCTGTTTCAGATATTTAACACTTACTACCTGTGTGACCCTGGGCAAGTCATTTAACCCCAATTGCCTTGCAATTTTTTTTTTTAAATAAAACAAAATGAATACAAGACACAGTTAGTTGGCACAATGGGCAATTACTGGCTCTGGAGTCAGGAAGTCAGTCCTGACTTCAAATCCAGTTTCAAACATTTATTGGCTATATGACCCTTGGATGGGGGAGGTACAGGAGGGAAGGACTAGATAAATCACACAGCATAGTTTGTTGTTAATTTTTATACAGGTAATATTAATTTTAAAGGAATATAAAAGAAAGACTTGAATGGGAAAAGTAAAAGCTTAAGGAATAGGTGAGTATGGGAATGGAAGGAAAAGAATACTACTGAAAGGTCCACTTGAACTTGTGGACATAGTGATGAGAGAGGGAATAATTTCACATACTAATTATGTCACATTATTTGTTCTGTTTTATTTTGTTTTTTTAAACAACAATCATCTTTTCAGTTCCAAGTAGCACATTTTTAAAAGCTGCAGCCACTTGGTACTTAAAGTATCCAATAAAATTCTGGGAAGAGAGTAATAGTTACAGCTTACTATAGTCTGAAAATGATTCTAGTACTTATCTGTAAATCTTGTACAAATACATTAAGCACCTACTTTGAGCACTTTTGTTCATCATTAATCAGAAGTATATTCTAACAATAATTCTTAAATGATTTATGAAGCAAAAATGAAAATGTGTAGCATCTGGATTAATGTTTAAAGGTCCAGCAAGAATGAATGCTCAAGGGAAGTAAATACATGGGTTGACAAAATGTTTCAGGGATAATGGCCATAAAGACCCTGAATTTAATACTTTGAGAATTTAATACTCTTGAGAAAGGTAAAATTCTTCTGGATTATTTTCTTAGTCTTAGGTCCCCAGGCCAGAAAATTTATCGGAAGGTAAGTTGGTCCTAATATTCCCTCTGAATATCCAAGTTTGTTCAAGTCTCTCCCTTTCTTATAACCCTCCTCTCAAAATCTCCATAGGGTAGGGTGAGGAAGTGTTGAGGAGGTGAAACAGAACTAAGCAGACCTTAGAAGGCCAAGATTAGCCAATATGTGGCCTCACAGAAGAAAGGAAGCCTTGTGCAAAACTCAATCTCAAATACAGTGAAGTATTCTAAATCCCTGATGTTGTCCCAGAGTGTGGCAAACTATAACACAGCCAAGAGATTACTGGCATACACACAGATGTTGTTAGCAGACAAGACTGGTAGTTGAACTGCATTAAAAAACAGTAAGTCTGTTCATGAACCAACATATAATATTTAAGAAACAAATAAAAAAAGTTATGCACAGTATTGAGTTGAGAGGATCCTATATAGAATGATCTCTTATTATCTATCTTATTTCTAAGGAAAAAATAATGAGGACTGGACCCATGATTTTACTAGTTTAAGGAACTTCCAATAATAACTGCTAACATTTATATAATATTTACTGTATGAAAAGTATAGTATTAAGCACTTTACAATTATTATCTCACTTGATCATTATGATCTTGGGAGGTAGGTATTATTATATCCCTTTTATACATAAGGAAACTGAGATAAAGAGAGATTAAGTAATTTAACTAATGTCTCACAGCTCAAATGGAGGGTTAGATTTGAATTCAGCTCTTTTTGACTCCAGGCTGGGCACTCTATCCACTGCACCACTTAGCAATGAGAAAACTCTGTACTAAGGCAGATCAGGACTTGTTCTGAAACAGCCTTAGAGAAATTATGTGATTTGACCAAGGCCATATGCCCGTTTATTACCATTAATTCAGGTCTTTCAGAACAGTAAGAGGTTAAGTGTTTTGCCTAGGATCACAACCATATAGTATATATCAGACTTAGGACTTGAACCCAGATCTTCCCCCAGATCTTCCCAAATCTTTATTATTATATTTATAATTGAGCCTTCAATTTTTACCCTAGAAAAACCAACTTTAATCTGAAAATAGCAACTGTCTCCTGGGCCATCATTAGTGATTTTGACCTTTATCTTATCACTGAACTTCAATGACTAGAGGAGAGAGTAAAGCTGACGACTTTGCTCTTCTCTACTCATATCTAATTAACATGCAAGTCAAAACATCACCCTCATGATGTCATTGGTCCTCTTAAAGAACAAAGTCCCCCCACCCATGAATAATAACAATAACTGAGCCTTACAGTATGCGTGAATTAATATAAACATGCAAATATAAATCAAGTGAGCTTAAATAAGTTCTTTTTTTTTTTTTCTTTTTGCTGAGGCAATTGGGTTTAAGTGACTACCCAGGGTCACACAGCTAGGAAGTTTTAAGAGTCTGAGGCCAGATTTGAACTCAGGTCCTCCTGACTTCAGGGCTGGTGCTGAATAAGTTCTCAAAGGGAATGTATCTGTGAATTAAATACATAAAACATCTTACTTGTATTATATTTTTTTACTTACAGATCAATTTAAAGAAAGTCATGATAATATTACATTTATAATCCTTTCAATCTTTTTTGTCTATTTCAATTATTAGGTCAAATTTACTTAATCAATTAATTAATATTTATTAATTATTAGGTTCTAGGGATACAAAGAGAAAAGCAAAATAATTCCTGTCCTCAAGGGACTCATATTGTAATAGAATCTATGTAATGGATATTTGATCAATGTGCAAATTATATAATTTCATATCTATACATATATGTATCTATGTATATATATACACACATACACGCACACATATATATGCACACATCTGTACACATAATCATTTTCTTATGGCCATTTTTTTACTGTCAAAGATTTGGTTTTTTCACAGGTAAAAATATTGGGAACACTAGTACTATTTTTTAAATCTCACACTTAAGAAATTCAGTATTTCTTTCAAATAAGATCCATGACTTTACTATAGTAGCCTGTGTCTGTTTAGTTCTCAGCCATTCCCCCTCTGGAAACTTAATCAAATGGTGATTCAGTTAATCTAAATCTATATGCTAGTGCAAAAAACAAAGAAACAGACAAACAAAAAAAATCCAATTCACGTCAAGTCAATCCAGCAAACATTTTAAGTGTTAGGCTTTGAGAATTAAATTTAAAAAGCATAGGAAAAAACCCCAAGAAACTTATATCTAATTTGCTTCAAAGTCATTTTACTGGAAATTCCAGTAGGCTTTCTTTGTCAATTCTTTGAAGCCTGTGTAGAACTCCAGAGCCCAAGGAGCCTATATCAGATCAATTTATCTTATTTTCACTTAATAAAAGTGTTAATGCTTCTTTAAGGACAAATGGACAAGTAGCAATTATTGACTACTTGATCAGCAATTGACTGATCAATTAATTAATCCTATTTATTAAATGATAAGAGATTCTAATAGATATTTATCTAATAAACAGTGTCAATTTACTTATAATAAGTATCATACAATATAAATTGAAGGACCATATTATATATTTGACATTCACTCAGCTAGCTATGATAATCAGGACTCGTCTCCCTCATCAGAATAAACAACTGCTTAAGTGGTATGATTTGAAAGTTTGTAAAAATTTACTGTCTTCCCATGCCCCTAAATCCTTCCTCATCACTCTCCTACAGAATCTAAAATTCCTGTCATAAGAAATCCAATCATTTGGGTTTTCTGTTTCTAGAGAGTTCTCGCAAAAATGTAAACAAGCTGGGAAAGTTAACATTAAGTTATTGTCTCCTATCAACACCTTAGTAAAAAATTAGCTTTACAAGACCATTTCCAAGTGATAGTTAATCAGAAGCAAGATAAAGGTTTAGATAGGGAGGGGAGCATGGTAAGGATGATAAGAGAAGAGAGAAAGAAATCCAGAACACAGGAATTAGCCTCCATAGAGGAACATAAAAGGTCATGACCTTGACTATATGTGGTAGGAGAGAGGCAATATGAGTATGGGATGTTAATGGAAGTACATGAAAGAGAACCACATAAACTGCGCCTGTTTCACAGTTTAAACTCTACCTGTCTCACAATTTTGCCTAGGGTTGTCTATAACCGTCAATACAAAATAATTTTATATTTAAAATTTTTAAAAATAATTTAACTTTATGCTGTCATCCAAAAAAAAATTATTTTTCAATTGGTCCTGCCCATATTCATTAATGCATGGAAATCCATCTCATTTCCTTCCACTGTTTTCTGTATTCCTAAAATTTCTAAAAAGTGATAGTAACAGATAGGATATAATTCTCATGCTGTTCATTTCGTGGTATACAGCATTCATGTGTGCTTACACACACAAAAGAAAAAGAATCCGTGTGTTCATTTTATTAGCAAAAAGACACTAGTGCTGGACATTTCCTGGTAATTAATAGCCAACTGAGGTTAATGGCCCTTGGCTGTGCATTGGGCTATCTACTCCTCCTAGCTGGTCATTAATTCCTAAGACATGCCCTGTGCCTCCATCATCGTAAGTTAGGGAGATTGATGTCTTAGTACTCAATGAACAGTAGTCATACTGTTTAGTGTAACCCAGATCATTAATAGTGTTAAATATGTTAAAATGAAAGAATTGCTTACTTTACCAGGATGACAAGTCTGATAAGTGCCCACACGTGCCGAAACATGCTCAAAACTAGCCGGAAACTTTTTTTTTTTAATCTATGTTTCTTCATAAAACATTCAGTTGACACTTTTGCTCAGAATTCTTCCCCTTCCCCCATTCGCCCTCCAAGGGATTAATTCAATCCTTGAAGTCCAGTTGTGGATCTTTTAATTTGAGATAATTTATGTATGAGATGGCTAGCCAGGAACTTCTCCATTAATCTATTGCTATGTTGCCATCTTATAGCATTTGGGTGTGTGCTTCTGGCATCTGGGAGGAATTATACAGGAAAGTAGGTGTGATTTAACTAAAAGTGGGTGGATTTAGTGAATTGCATAGGTTATACTGCATGCTACTGTCGGTAAGAAGTAAGACCTGGAGCCAATTAACTAAATGTAATCCATTCCAGATGCTCACTGGAACAAACAGCACTCTAGGGGATCTTCAGATGTAGAGCCAATGGGGAATTTTCTGATTATGAGAGGCTTTTACACACTGTTCCACTAAATCAGAGATCTAAATGCATAATCTAACACTCAAAGAGACCATGTGTCTTTTCCCTATGGAAAATCAATTCAGAAAATATAGAATAAATGGTAATTTATTTGCTAATATTACATTTTCAACTATAAGGGGTACAAAATACTATTAATAAGCTACATGGATATGTTTAATTAGGTTGAAAAACCTTATTTGTGAAAAAATATATCTATGGTTAATGAATTTCTCCATTCTAATCAAGGCGGATTGAGACTTTCCAACCTCTCTGGAAGGCCAAACAAGAAAAGAAAAATTCTGATCTAGAGGATGGGGTGATTATTAAGCATCTATTTTAAATAAACCCAAATTACTTTGTACTGTAAGTACACAAGTCATAGAACCACAGCCAAGTAATGATCATATAGCAGTAATATGAGAAACACTAATGCCAAAAAGGCCATAAAAACAATGATTGGCAAACAAATGGAAAAAGAAAAAAAAAAATAAAGTGGTTTCATCTTTTCAGAAAACTGGAGGACAACACGTATCACCATCAAATATTATCATTCAGCTGGCATAGGGCAAGGCAAAGACAAAAACACAATACTTGACATTTGAGATTGTAGTATACATTTCATATGATTAAAAAAATAAGAATTTAACAGTCCATAATAAGAGTTACAAATAGAGTGAGTCAGGAAAACAAAAGAACTAGATCTTTTTGTCCTATTATAGACCTATCTTAGAATTTTAGAGCTGGAAGCAGTTACAGAAAGTCCAGCCTCCTTCTGATGAAGAACAAGAAGCATCTCCCCCTACATTCTCAAAAATTAGTGGCAGATACAGTTCTATAAAGCAATGTTACCTAACTCCCAGAACTCCACCATGATATTATTTCTCCCTAGTTTTCAAACTTGCCCCCTTTGAAAATTATTTTCACTGTATCACTGATTCGCATAGACCATCTAGCCTCACAAGAATTCCATCCCTCCCACTCCAGAATAAAATCTACTAGAAAGGACCTCTGGACACTAAGCCTCTCCTCCCCTCCCTGGGGAATTGATCCAATCAATTTTGGGACTCCTGCCCAAAGGATAAATGGTCCTAAATAAAGAATAAGTGAATGTAAATTAACCTGACCCACTTTATTTAGCTCACTCCACCCTATGCTTCTCATCCCAACTAGCCAGACATCTATTCCAAGTGTCTTGTCATCTGTCCTGTCAAAACCACCAGCCATGAGGCCTCCTCCAAAGATCCTAGAGTCATCAAATCAATTCTTAACAATGTTTCTGAAAAGAGATCTCTATTCACCATAGAACAAACCTCATTTCCTTGGTTATCTTTTCTCAATGGACATTGCCTTCCTTATTGGAATGTAAACAACTTGAAGGCAGGGTTGTTTCATTTCTATAATTGAAGCCCCAGCACTTAAGCAATTACTGACACATTATAAGTAAATGCTTTTTTTCACTCATTCAAATTCAGATCAAGGAGGGATTTTGGAGATTAAATGGTCATTAATGCTACCTGAATCAAGAGGTTATGTGTTGACATAATCCTAGAACTATTACCTGTAAAGTGTAAACTAGAATAGCATCTCAGGCACTTGCATGATATGAGACACTAGATTTCTCCAAATCCAAATTTTCTAAAATAAGGATGAATGAAGCCACAAGTACCTAAACCTTTCAAACTGACATAATGCATGTAGAGGAAAACTTATTTTTTTCCCTTAACAGCATTTTATTTTTTCAATTATATGTAAAGATAATTTTCAATATTCATTTTGTAAGATTTGAGTTCTAATTTTCCTCCCTCTTTTAACTTCCCTCCCAAGAGAGGAAGCAAACTGATATAGATTATATATGTATGATTATTTTAAATATATTGCCATATTAGTTATGTTGTGAAAGAAAAATCAGAACAGAAGGGGGAAACTACGAAAACAAAAATAACTAAAAACAATCCAAAAAGTGAAAATAGTATGCTTCAATATGTTTTCAGTCTCCATAGTTCTTTGTCTGGATTTGGACAGCATTTTCCATCTCGTCTATTGGAAGTGCTTTGGATCACTGTATTGCTAAAAAGAGCTAAGTCAATCATAGTTGATCATCACACAATCTTACTGTTACTATGTACAATGTTCTTCTGGTTCTGCTCATTTCACTCAGCACCAATTCATATATATATTTCCAGGCTTTTCTAAAATCAATCTGCTCATTATATTCTTATAGAATAATAGTTTGCCATTACATTGATATATCATAACTTATCCCTTCCCCAATTGCTGGGAATCCACTCGATTTTCAATCCCTTGCAATCACAGAAAGATCTACTACAAACATTTTTGTGTTTTGTAGATAAAGGAAATTTTTGAAAAGATATTTATAACCAGTCATTATTATCATTGTTATATTTCCTCATGAAGATACAGTTTTTTGCCATTCAGTCACTTAGTCACATCTAACGCTTTATGACCCACTTTGACAAAGATACTGGAGAGGTTTGCCATTTTCTTCTCCAGCTCATTTTACAGATGAGAAAAGTGAAGCAAATAGGATTAAGTGACTTGCCCAACTATTAAATGTCTGAAACCAAATTTGAATTCTGGTCTGACTCCAGACCAGTCCTCTGTCCACTATTTCACTTAGGTGCCCTAATATAAAATGAGCATTATGATATTAATCATATCTATCTAGTAACAGGCTTAGTAGTCATTTCACTGCACTTTGCCTTGGTCAGGACAAATCTGGAATGTTATGGCTATCAGTTTTTGGTGCTGTACAACTAAAATCCAGAGGATGGCAAAAAATATATACATATTGAGTGGTCTGAAAACAATCTTAAAAAAAAAATGTCAGAGATATTATGACTATATAGGTCCACATAAGAAAACAGTAATTTAAAAATAGACATGATAGAGGTCTTGGAATATATAAAAGGCTATCATGAAAAAGAGGAAATAATTTCCATTATGTTGATCAAGGGAATAGAACCAAACCCTTTGGTGATAATTACTTTGATAATTTTTCTCTCATGATTGTGGCAAGTCCTCCACTGTTTTGTCTGGTAATCCATTCATTTTATATCCATCCCATCCATGCCCTTCCATAAATCATCAATAGATGATCTTCTGATTACTACTTCTTTATTTCCCACACCATACAAGAATTAAAATAAACAAAACTAAAAGGACCAGCATTTTCAGAAATATGGAATGTACCACTTTAAGGGGAGGGAGGTGACCCCAGCTGATTGTTAATAACCATTTAGAATAAACCAAGATTTGGTTATGTTAGAATGTTAGCTTCTTCAGAGCAAAGGCTGTTTATTTTGTAATAATAATAATAATAGCTGCTAGTTATATAGCACTTTAAAGGCTGCAAAATGCTTTATATATCCTACATTTTAGGATCAAAGATTTAGAATTGAAAAGGATTTGATTTCCAGGGCCTGGAATCATGCCTTATAGTTAATAAATAATAAATATTTGGTAATTAGCTTAAGTAGTAGAGGTAATAAAGAGATTGAGAAGGCAGGATTTGCAGATGGATAAGTTATCTTTGGATAAAAGAAAAGTGATTAATAAAATAATTTCTTTGTCTATTTCTAACAAGATCATTTAAAGTACAGATTTTGGCTACATGTTTTAATTATTAAATTATGCTTTAGCAAAATTAACCTTGTCAAATATCTAAAATAATTATTTGAATATATATATTTATTTTGTTCATGGACAGCATTAAAGAAATCAATAAAAGTAACGATGAACAGATCAGTTAAGCCTCTGTGACTTAAAAAAAAAGTCATAAGGACAGGAAATTAATTTATATTTGGCCAAACAGGCATTTTTGGAAATGACATTCTTACTTAAAGCTGTTAATTGAATATTTGTGCAGTAGAGTCATTGGTTCTCATATTAATATGCTTAGACATAACTTGAAAATCAGTATCTATTAGCAGTCCTAAAATAATGCCCATGTTTTTAGAAATTTAAACAATATATTTTATTTACAACATAAAGTTTAAAACAATATTGCAAGAATGAAATAATTAACAAGAAATAGTCATGAAAACAAGACAAAGTCAATATGGCTTGACTTAGAATAAAATGATAGAGACATTTTTCTTATCTCAGTTAAATTAATTTATTCACCAAATACAAATGACACCAACAAAATCATCTGCATGTTTGGATTTAACATGTAAACTAAAGCTTTAAATGATTATATTATAGTATATACAAAAACTAGCTAAAATGCTGGTTTTACTGGCATATACTATAAAGTCACCACAAGCAAAGCTATATCCACACAACTGTAAATAAACAATAATAATAAAATCTCAGCAAATTTATTTTCACCTGTGTTTCTCAATGAACTTCTTAATCCAAGACAAAACATGAAGTAGAAAAGCATATGGCCTTCAAACTTTATAGTCAATTAAATTTTCCAGGGTTGTAGATAATTTTCAAATGACAAAATACATAATGTTGAACAAACCCCAATGAGATCTTGAAATTCTTTGAAAAATAAAAAAGATGTTAAATAATTTAATGTTATTGGGCTCCTTTTTAATATATCTTATGAAACACCTAAAGGGATTCTAAATTTGCTTTATTTTAGAGCAACTTAAATAAAAGTATGTGTTTTATATTTTAAAAAATCTCTGCTTTTACCTCATGAACAAAAGAGTTACTTGGGAACAAAGTAATCAAGACATGAAAATAATAAAGTTTGAAACTCTATAGAAACCAAATTATTATATGAATTCCTTCTTTATCATATTTGGTTGAACTTGGCAACCAATACCCATACGGTAGATAAATAGCTAACCTGCAAGATTATTTATTTGCAATAAGTACCTAAAAATAAATAAGTCCATGAACTCAAATAGTGATTACTCTTTCCAAATGTCAGAGAGGCTGCTATGCATTTTTTTGTCAATCCAGCAACTATTCTTTAGGTTGATAGAATTCCACTGAGCTTTGCAGGATTTGTGTGGGCTAACTTTTTAAAAGTTATCTCCTCATTAAGCACATACCTATTAGTAGAGTAAGCAGAAGAAACTTATCTTAGTACTGGTATTTTGCTAAATATTCTACAACATGGACAATCCACCTTTTGGTCCAATATTTATACAACATAAAAAAGCTTATGAAAAAACCAATTATTTTTGAACAAAAATTCATCTGGGATCATTCTTAAAATGTGAACTATATTATTTTTAGACCATTTTAGACCATTGAGACCACTTTAAAGACAAAGTAGAGAGCTGAAGGAATCAGAAAGATATGGATTCAAGACTTTTCTCTGAATCTTTGTGACTTTGGACAAGTGTTTTAATCTTTCAGATTTTCTAAATTTCTAAATTTTCTAAAATTTTCTAATTTTAAAACTAATTTTCTAAATTTTCTAATTTAGAATTTTCTAAAATTTTCTAAATTTTCTAAAACTAAATCAAATGCAGAAAAACCCACCCACTTGTTAGAGAAACCCAAGTTTCATCACAAGATATTCTCTTAACCCATTAAATTTCAGGTACAGTAAAAAAAAAAAATCTTACTCATTAAAAGGTCATGGCCCATGAAACCTGCACAATTCATCATATCTCAAGTATACTTTTCAAAAGTTCATTAGAGGAGTAGCTAGGTAGTACAGGGGTAGACACCAGTCCTGATGTTAGGAGGACCTGAGTTCAAATCTTATCTCAGACACTTAACAACTTCTGGGCAAGTCACTTAACCCCAATTGCCTCAGGGGGGGAAAGCACATTAACTATATCTGTACCAAAAGAAAAAAAGTTTTCTCTAAATAAAGTTCTCTGTGGTGAAATCCACTATTGGGGGGGGGGGGGAGGGGGGAGAGAAAGGACAACAATGTGGTATCTTTTCCTCCATATAAAAAGCAAATGTAACATTGGATTCTTCTCCTACTACACCCCAAAAAGTAGCTTCAATAAAACAGTTTGGTCGTTAGGCAAATTTGAAAATCACACATTTGTACACTGTACCTCCTGTGTGTTACTATCCAATAGAGGCATTAAGCCTTGTCTCTTGACATGTACCCTTGGCCTTGGCTCAAAACTCACTGGTATCAAACCTAGCATGAAAAATTAATAAATAATAGTATTAAATGTATATAGTTATATTTGTTTTAAATTTTCTCCTTTCCTTCTTCACAGGAATGTCTTAGATGGCTTATTACCATCATTAAATTTAGGCTTTGTTTAAAGCAGCAGTGGAAATTAGCATGATGAATTTGCAAAAGCATTTATTAGGGAGTCAGTAGTTCTGGATTCTAATCCTGATGCTGCTATTGATACCATTTGACCTTGAACAAGATACTTTATCTGGGGCTAGTCTTAAATGAGATGATTTCTAAGATAATTTCTAACTAAATTCTTAAATTCTAAATATGTAAATATACACATATATATTACTGCATATTATGCACATATATGTATAATTCCCAAGTAAATCCATATGGTGAAATGATTATCCTTTAAATAAAAAAGTCCTAAGGAAGGGTTGGCAGAACTATAAAATATTTAAGAATGTGAAAACATCTTAAGGGGGGGAAATGACTGAAAAGTCTCTCCCAAATGAATTGTACAGACTAGAAGAAAATGACCAGAATAAAGGCATATAGTTTTTAGGAGCAATATAAAAAAAGACAACCAAAATATTTCTAAAAACTAAAATTAAGAAAGAGGAAGTATGACATATCGTAGAGTCAGCCCCAGCATTAGGATGACAAGATCCACTACTGACTCTGGGTCAGTCACAATCTCTCAGTGTCTCAGTCAACTCCTAATTGCAGTGAAGGTACACATCTGCTTTGGTAGAGGAAGTTTGTCATGGAGAACTCCTTATATAAATTAAACCACAGGTTTGGTGAAAAAGAAAACAAAAACAAAAACTCTGAAATTATATCACACCATATTAACACATTTGGAAATGAGCAACTACAAATCTAACAAAATTAGGACACGTAATGAGTAAAGAAAGGTTTGGAAACAGATGTCTCAAATATTGGATCTTCACCCCTGACTGGTATTATGACAAAACTGTCACTTTAGAAAGACAGATAAGATTTTATTGGTTTTAAAATACATACAATACAAAATAAGGAATATAATACATTCTGTCTCCCTGATTACTTGAACTCCTATATAATTTCTGGATTAAGATTAGTTAACGTATTTATAAGAAAAATTTTATGGAAAGGCTACAGACTGCTGATTTTAAAACAAAGAACCATATTACAATATGAATATGTGTTTATGTTCAAATTTGAGTCTGTATGTATCAATTGTCTCTGTATCTTTATGTGTATGAACAATGTTTAGTGTACTTTAAGTTTATATACCTATAATAATTTATTTTGTGTTAAAAACATATTGAAACTTTCCAGTGTTTCAGTAGAATTCAGTAGAATTATTGTTATTGTATATGGTCTCATCTTTTCCTTCAAAGCTTTAAATAATTCACACTACTCTCAGTTGCCTCTTTCATTTTAGGCTGGTTTTCCCCTTTTTTCACAACACTTAGGGCACAGTGGCTCATATACAACATGTATTTTGTTTTCAGGATTTAGAAAAAATGAGATCTCTCAAACCCTAATTATGAACTAAAAGCCTTCCATATTTCTAAGGACTTATTCCTACTTTGACATATTTACTACATGCTGTTCACACACCCAATTAATGAATATGCTTTAAGATGAAAAAGAAAAATAATGTTTTCATGGACAGATATTTTATACTAGGTAAACTTTTGAAAAGTGATTTCTGCACACATCAGAGAATCATCTTTCATTAATGGAGAAGCTGCAAATCAATTTGAGAATTGGATTGTCATCAAGTAACATACATAAGACATAACTTTGTATTAACACCCAATTCTTGAATAACAAAGCAAACCAATTACTCAATGTGCTGTATATATTGTAGGAGCTCATTAGATATTTGACAACTGATGTAATATGTGGATTTGAAAAGTGAAGCAATATCTATACACCTACTAAATAAACAGTCCAGTGGGATTAGACAGAGATGTAATTTAGTTTATGGAGGGAAAAAGAAGTGCATTTTTTTCTCTACTTTAAATCACACTTTCAACCATTCCAGAACCTGTAAACATGCCAAGTATTATTTATAATAGTTTTCAAAATTGGTTTTATTTATAGCATACCAAAGATTTTAGGTTGCTGCTCCCACAAATTCACAGGTATTGCATTTCCTCAAAAATTCTCTACCTTCATTATATGTATTCATATACATATATATGCACACTGAAATGCATGCAGATATTTTACAAAATATCTATTAGTAAAATATTATAATGGACATTTCATTTATTTTTAAAATGTAACTTTAAAATATATTAATGTGAAAAGAATTCAGGAACTATACATAATTTATTAGATATATTTTTATTTAAGAAATTGTCAGGCATATTTAAAACAAATCTTAAATATCCTTAGAAACTGTAAGAATGTCTGCAGAGCTATTTGTGAAGCACTTGTGCATTAAGTAGCATGAAGTATGAAACCATATTTCCAAATATCCTTTCTTATTAATCAAAAACTC
This sequence comes from Sarcophilus harrisii, assembly GCF_902635505.1. Taxonomy (NCBI): domain Eukaryota; kingdom Metazoa; phylum Chordata; class Mammalia; order Dasyuromorphia; family Dasyuridae; genus Sarcophilus; species Sarcophilus harrisii. The sequence continues at coordinate 136,634,877 of NC_045430.1, read as the reverse complement.
CAAGATCTTAAGATTTAGCTGGAAGATACCCCAGCTAGAGGTAGTCCAGTCCAGATTCCTCATTTTATAGATGAGGAAACTTAGGTCCAACATGGTTAAGTGACTTTCCCAACAATAATGCAGTGAACAACAGAGTAATATATGAATACATAACAATGCTAAATCTCTTTTTTTTTCCTTGATCCCATGACCTTTAGGATCCTCCCATGTTCCAAGAATGTTTTTTTTTATTTTTATTTATTTTTATTTTTTTATTTATTTAATAGCCTTTTATTTACAGGTTATATGTATGGGTAATTTTACAGCATTAACACTTGCCAAACCTCTTGTTCCAATTTTTCACCTCTTACCCCCCCACCCCCTCCCCCAGATGGCAGGATGACCAGTAGATGTTAAATATATTAAAATATAAATTAGATACACAATAAGTATACATGACCAAACCGTTATTTTGCTGTACAAAAAGAATCAGACTCTGAAATATTGTACAATTAGCTTGTGAAGGAAATCAAAAATGCAGGTGGGCAGAAATATAGGGATTGGGAATTCAATGTAATGGTTTTCAGTCATCACCCAGAGTTCTTTCTCTGGGCGTAGCTGGTTCAGTTCATTACTGTTCCAAACAATGCTAAATCTCAATGTGCAACGTTATAAAGGTGCTATAAGTAAATATAAGACTTTAAAGACTAAAAAGAATTTGATCCTTTTAACAGTTGAATAAATTCCCAGAATTATGTAACACATTTTAAGTTTTTCAAAAAGGCCTTAGATCTAATTGATATTTGAGGACTATGAGTTTAAACAGATGAAGTGGTGTGCTGACTGATGATAATTGGACAGTTAAAGGGACAACATTCTATCAAGCAATTCCATATTTCTTAAAAAGCCTTCCCATCTCCTTCACTACAATATGTTTTACCTATTACTTATATGATTGCATCTATTCAAATAATGCCCTTATTGGCTTATCTGATTTCTTTTTTTGAAATATTTGCTAGTGCTGTTGTTATTGCTGTTTTTTAGTCACACTTAACTTTTTATGACTGTACATGGGATTTCCTTTTCCAGTAGATTACAGGAAACAGGGGTTAAATGACTTGCTTACAGTCACATGGCTAGTACCTGAAGATACATTTGAACTCAAATCCTGACTTCAAGTTCAGCACTCTAATAATTTTTTTCTCTTAGTTTTTAGCCTTATAACCTCAACTATATTTTGAACAATTGTTGCCAATGCATTTGATTCTTGACTTTCTTGAAGAAAAAAGTCATAAACCCAGAGAATTTATCTAAGTTGATTTTATAGTTACAAAAGAAATATGAAGACCTAAAGATGGTCAGAAGAGTCATAAAGTCAACAGACTGTAAAATATGGGATAGATTTGTGTTTGGTGTTAACATTAACAGCTGGATAGTTTCTTTATTCTCCTCCCCTGCCCTATCTCAATTTATGTCTCCTGCCCAATTATAAAAACTATTATACAAGAACTATCTCCACCAGATGGCTGATTCACATAAAGCTGATTCAAAAAGGAGTCTAATTTTCTAGTATAGAATATGCAATCTATTTCTTCAATAAGATATTTTTGTTTTCCTGTTACATGCTATATCTCCCATCATTATGAGTCATTATGAAATTATCAAGTACTTTTATTTTTTTATTATTATAGCTTTTTATTTGCAAGATAGAGGCATAGGTAATTTTTCAGGATTGACAATTGCAAAACCTTTTGTTCCAACTTTTCCCCTCCTTCCCCCCACCTCTTCCCCCAGATGGCAGGTTGACCAATACATGTTAAATATGTTAAAGTAAAGTTAAAATAACTGTTTGGACATGTATACATATATTGTACAGTTATTTTGCTGTATAAAAAGAGTTGGACTTTGAAATAGTATACAATTAGCCTGTGAAGGAAGTCAAATATGCAGGCAGACAAAAATAGAGGGATTGGGAATTCTATGTAGTGGTTCATAGTCATCTCCCAGAGTTCTTTCCCTGGGTGAAGCTGGGTTCAATTAATTATTGCTCTATTGTAACTGATTTGGTTCATCTCATTGCTGGAGATGGCCACGTCCATCAGAATTGATCATCATATAGTATTGTTGTTGAAGTATATAAGGATCTCCTGGTCCTGCTCATTTCACTCAGCATCAGTTCCTATAAGTCTTTCCAGGCCTTTCTGAAATCATTCTGGTGGTCATTTCTTACCGAAAAATAATATTCCATAATAGTCATATACCACAATTTATTCAGCCATTCTCCAATTGATGGGCATCCACTCAGTTTCCAGTTTCTGGCCACTACAAAGAAGGCTGCCACAAACCTTCTTGCACATACAGGTTCCTTTCCCTTCTTTAAAATCTCTTTGGGATATAAGCCCAGAAGTAATACTGCTGGGTCAAAGGGTATGCACAGTTTGATAGCTTTTTGAGCATAATTCCAAATTGCTCTCCAGAATGGCTGGAGGTATTCACAATTCCACCAACAATGTATCAGTGTCCCAGTTTTCCCACATCCCCTCCAGCATTCCGCATTATCTTTCCCTGTCATTCTAGCCAATATGACAGATGTATAGTGGTATCTCAGAGTTATCTTAATTTGCATTTCTCTGATTAATAATGACTTATCAAGTACTTTTAAAATCATATAGTAAAGAAGTGGATTTCATCTCAAATAGTGGAATGACAAATCTGTCCACACCTTCCTTGCCAAAAGCTAATTATCAAACATTATCACACAAACAGAACTACTAATCTCCTGATAGAATATTAAATATAGAATATTCAATATTAAATTAAAAACACTGAGAACTCCTTTAGCACCTTCAACTAACAGGGAAAACAATACAAGCTAACATGTTTTTAAGTAGGAGAGTTGTTGTTGTTTTTATTTTTTAATTTTGGCTCAGTCTGTGCTAATAACATTCCCTAAATTTAACATTCCCTAATTTAATTTCTGAAGAAATTAAAGGAATTAGATAAGCTAAAAGGAAACAATGGAAGCTTACACAATCTGGTATGCAATGTTGTTTATACAGTATAGCATTAGAGCCCCCAATATAATTACTATGCCACATATTTCTTCTCCATTTAATAACTGGACAAAAGTTATTTTAGCAGACAAAGCTATGGACTTGCAGAGCAAAATATCTGATTTTATTACCTTTGATATTACTGGGGATTAGAGACTACTAGTCTTGGATACAAGAATATCTGGATTCACATCTTACCCATGGTCACATCCTAATATTAGCTCATATATTTGTTTAATTTCTTTTCTTGCTACCACCATTTATCCTGTAATAGACCTTTTGAGCTAGATTTCCTCTTTGATTTTTGACTTTGCTACCAGATTCAATCAGGTGTTCTACAAGAAATATTTCTTTGACAACACTTTTATTCTTTAGTTTGGACCTTCAGGAACATTCATTTGAATTATTCCAAGTCTACATGCTTCCATTTATGCCATCCAATAAAGTTCCATATCATACACAGATCTGAACATGTCATTTTGATGCTAAATATTCTAACAGTATTTAAAATTAAGTATAAATTCCTTAGCATTTCATTTAAGGCTTTGAACAATCTGGCATTAATCATAATTTCAGATTTACTTCATATGTCCCCTTCATGTGGGTGAAAATTCTCACAAAATGGCCTATTATGTGTCTCATACTGTCTTAAACTGGGTTTCATCAGTTTCCAACACTTAGAAGGGCTTCTGTTATTCTCACCTGTCGAAGTTTGACTCAATATAATCCTTGAGACTTATAAATTCTCAAAGCCTATCTCCTCTGACTCTGCAAAGAATTTCATTTATATTTGACAGAAATTATCTTTAGTTTTCCAGTCATGAAGAATTGACTTCAAGGAGACAACTATCCCTATTTGACAAAGATTGCTGGGAAAAGTGGAAAATAATTTTAGAAACTCGACATAGATATACATCTCACACCCCATAACAAAATAAGATCAAAATGAGTACATGATTTAGGCACAGAGGGTAATACCATACACAAATTAGGAGAGCAAGGGATAATTTATCTATCAGATCTTTGGAGAAGGGAGGAATTTATGACCAAAGAAGAATTAGTGGAAACTATGAAAGGCAATAATGGACAACTTTGACGACATTAAATTAAAAAGGTTTTGCACAAACAAAACGAACACAAATAACATTAAATGGGAAGTACAAAACTGGGATAAAAATTTTACAGCCAGTGTTTCTGATAAAGGTCTCATTTCTGAAACATATAAAGAACTGTATCAAATTTATAAAAATATGAATCATTCCTCAATTGATAGTCAAATTTCAGACAACAAAATTAAAGCCATTTATAATCCTATGAAAAAACTGCTCTAAATTACTATTGATTAGAGAAATGCAAATTAAAGCAACTCTGAGGTACCACCTTACAACTCTGATTGGCTAAAATGATAGGAAAAGATAACTGTTGTAAGAGATGTGGGAACACTACGACATTCATGCATTCTAAGTGGAACTGTGAAATGACCAACCATTCTGGAGAACAATCTGGAACTATGCCCAAAGGGCTATAAAACTATGCAAGCCCTTTGACCAAGCAGTGCCACTACTGGGCCACATACTAGGCCAAAGGAAATCATAAAGAAGGGCAAAAGATCCAAATATGCAAAAATGTTTGCAGCAGCTCTTTTTGTGGTAGCAAAGAATTGGAAAATGAATACATTGCCCATCAATTGGGGAATGGCTGAACAAGTTGTGGTATATGAAGGTAATATAATATTATACTTCTATAAAAAATAATGAACAAGTTGATTTTAGAAAGTCCTGGAAAGATTTACATGAACTGATGTTGAACCAAACAAGCAGAATCAGTAATATATTGTACATGTTAATAGTGAGAATGTGCAATGATCAACTATGAAAGATTTGTTTTTTCTCAGTGGTTCAGTAATCCAAAGCAATCTCAATCGACTATGGAAAGAAAATGCCATCTGCATTCAGAAAAAGAACTATGGAGATTGAATATAAATCAATACATGATATGTTCATTTCTTTTTTCTTTTTTTTCTCTCCTATTGTTTTTCCCTTTTGTTCTAATTTTTCTCATTCAATATGATTCATAAAGCAGTGTGTATTTTAAACAAATAAATAAATAAGAAGACAACTGGTCATACGTCTCCCCAAAAACTATGGTAGGACAGAGTAGCAACATCAAAGAGACAAGTTGTATCTTTGGTATGCTGCTACTATAGTTGCAGAAGTTGGAACCCCAAATAAAGATGGTTCTGGGAAGTTATCATAAAGATCATGATTTGTTTTAGGAGTCAAAGTATTTTGTACGACCTTTTATTTAGTAGCCCTGACCAAAGAAACAGAAGGAGAAGATAATAATAATTATTAACATGTATATGATGCTTTAAAAGCTTACAAAAGACTCAAGTTTAGAATTCTTCTCACTATTCTGCCCTGATCAGTACTGGCTCACTCTGGGAGGGATAGTTCCAATAAAATATGCCAGGATTTTTTTTGATTGAATGGAAACTCTTTTAAGGAAGCAGTCTTTAAATCCCCAGGACCTAACACAATGTTTGACAAATATTAGATACTTAAAAGCAAAGTGAACTAAGAGTCAATTCAAATCCTACTCAGAAACTTCCTAATTGTGTGATCTTAGCCAAATCACTTAATCTCTCTGTCACAATTTCCACATCTGGAAAATGAGAGGGCTGAACTTGATAAAATCTGTCTATCTCAGCTCTAACAAATGTTAGTTGATTGATTCTTCCTTCCTCCCTTTTCTTCTTAATAAGAAGGTCAAAGGATGCAGATGGAAGAAATGGCCTAACTTTAATTTTTTCAAGGTTTAAGGATAACCAAGGGAACCATCTGATCTACTCCCCTGTGATGGTATGGAATCTCTTCTAGCAATGAATTCATTAATTTTTTGTTCCACTATACCATAAGTCACTCTTCTTCTGGATTCATAAAATTCCTGATTTTGTGGAAAGAAAGTATTGTTAAAAAAAAAAAGCTTTCAGAAAATTTGATACCTTTATTTTATTTCAAATCAATCAACATTTAACAAAGATGCTCTACAAGTAAAGTTCTATGCTGGACACTAAGAATACAAAAAGAAAAAAAAAAACCAAAAACTTTCTACAGGAAGTTAACAATCTACTGGAGTGAAAGTAACTTCTCTAATCAGGAACTTACTTTTTGTACCTAACTTAAACTTCTCTAAAGAAGAATTTGAGTAAAAAAAAAAACAAAACAGAAATTACTTATATTATAGTAGCTTTGTACTCATCATAAAATATTAACATGAATCAAAGCTGATTCAATGCCTGAGCATTTTTTATTTGATTTTTAAACTTTTCCCTTTCTTGTATCATTTTAATGAAACTTTGTCAACAAATTTACTTGACTTTTTTCTCATATCATACTTTTTCCTTCCTTCTCCCATCATACTGTTTAAACCAGAATACTAGAAATAATGGTGAGCATTAGCAGTTGAATTTAACCATATGGCAAAGAATCAATCCATTAAGCATTCATCCTGTCTTTGCACTTCCCACATTCCAAGTGAGTTCACATTACAGACCTTACTCTAAATAAATATACTGTCATATTAAAAAAAATAAAAGAGAACGTAATTCAGTATCTAAGTGGTCAAATATGCATGCTGCTTTGGGAGAAAAATAAAATATAAAGATTATTGCTGTCTTGGGCAAGAAGGAATGTCTAGTACAATTCTGACAGAAAAAAAGTATATTCAATACCAAGGGTTAGCACAGAGTATTCTATGTATTAAATAAATCAGAAGAAAAATGGATCAAGACATAGCCTTTGTCCTGATAAACAAGAATAGAGAAGTTTTAAAAATCCACATTTTAAACATCTCTTTCATCAAAACAGTCACTAATCTTCATAATTAAGTTCTATAGGCCATGAAAGCTAAATGGTCAGTCCTTGGTTATGAAAAATATTTCCCCCTATTTGCATGCAAAGAAAGGAAAGGAAGGAAGGAAGGAAGGAAGGAAGGAAGGAAGGAAGGAAGGAAGGAAGGAAAGAAGGAAGGAAGGAAGGAAGGAAGGAAGGAAGGAAGGAAGGAAGGAAGGAAGGGAAGGGGATAAGAGGGAGGAAAGGAGGAAGAGAAGGAAGAATGAAAGGAGGGAAGGAGGAAGGAAAACTATCTTTCACAGGTACAGTGTGGTAACTGATAGGATTCTTTTAAGTGGTCTATAAAAATCTAAAAGAAGATTGTGTGTTAATTTTTTTATGGCTTTCTCATATATATGTCACTAAAAGTTTAGAGACTTAAGATTCTATAAACTTTCTGGCAAGATTAAACATATTCTTTAACATTTATCTATAAATCTCAATTTTCAAAAAAAAATACTAGAATTGGGAATTCTTTAAGTAACAAATATTATGGAGTTCTTTTAAAGGTTACATTTTACAAATAAATTACATTTTCAGATGGTCACAAATAAAAGAGGCACTATCTTTCAAACTGATGGATGTAATTAAACATTATATTATTCTGAATATATTATCCATCCATTTCTAGAAAGTGTTGTAGTCAAAAAACATGATTTACTATTTCTAAAATATCAATCCTTGCAAGTTTATTGGCTTCTCTATGCTTTGGGAATCCTTGATGCTTAAAAATTGCTCTTTTCATTTGAACATATATATGTATTTATATATATATATATATATATATATATATACACACACACATACATATGTATTTATATATATACACATATATATTCAATATATACTTTTTCTTTCTATCTCTCTCTGCACATATACACACAAACACACACATACACATATACATGAATACACATATACACACACGTGTGTGTATATGTGTGTGTGTTTGTGTGTTGTGTGTGCATATTTAGAGTCCTCATTGTGAAAGAGAGTCCATGTCCTCTGAAGCTGATACAGTATCTGATTAGATTTCAAGATCAATAGTGTTCTAGATATTGCTACTTGTTTAAAGTAATCACCAACTTTATAATAGATCCACAATGTCAGAGATGAAATACTTGATCTGTTTCTGCATTTTCATTTTTCCCAAGGATTTCAATATCTTTTATATTTTTGCCTGGTGATTATATGATACGCAGTTTTGACTTTGCTTCTATGTTGCAACTAGATGCATTAAAATTATATTCAAGTCCTCATTGCTTACAACCCACAAGAAAGTGGTACATTGGTTTTTCTTTGTGATATATATTGATATCAGTGACATGCCATAACCCTATGCTGTAGTGAGTAATTGGCAATGGATCATTTGAGATCCAAAAAATTTTTACACATGGTCTATGTTACCAGTCCCTTCTCTTATTTCAATAATGACAGAGGCTCTGGAGGATTATGTTCTGCATAGATTCAGTGTGGCTTTTCAAATCTGAAATGCTAAATAAAGAGAAAAAAGATATTCTGGCCTGGGATTTAGAAATAAATGAAACCCAACTAAATTTTTTTACCACATCCATTAGTAAGTTGAAAGTCATTTTTAAAATGACCTCACTATGCCACTGGCCCAATTCTTTCTCCTTCTAAATTTGTCATATACTTTCATGGCCAGCAACATAGTCTACAGACAAAATAGGGCTCTTTTTTGGGAATTATCAACATAGTAATATATTCATACTTAGGAATTCTATCAATACAAATATTGTAATTTAAAATGGATCTATAAAATGTTGAATAAAAGTCACAGTCAGAATTTGCAAACAAATGTACAAAGCAATCTCTTTCATTCATTTTTATCACCTTTAGAAAATTACAGTGTAAAATCGAAATAGAACATATTATGTATAGACAGAACGAATTGAATTATTGCTATCTACTTTAAGTAAACAACAGTTTACAATTTCTGTATTCTTTGTTCCTAGCTTTATTCAAGAGATAACCAAGCATTAACCAATTTAGCTTCCTAAATTCAATTACATTTGCTTACATTTTATCTATTTGAATATACAACCAGTGTTTTTAAAAAAGGAGCAAAAATAGTTAGAACCAAAACAGAGGAAAGAAAGGGAAAGAGAAAATGGTATTTCAAAGGAAATAATAAAGTATATATTTAACCACTATGCAGACCACATAATACCACTTCAAGCAAAAGCTACAATGTGGCTATATCCCACAGCATTTTTTTTGTCCCCAGGATAAAAATTAAATAGTTTGGTCCAAAGTTGTTTTTATTTAAAGCTTCCCTAAAAGGGCATGGAAAAGGTATGTGTATTTTACCATAAACCATGAACTTTAAGTTCAAATCAGTACAACCCAGGAATCTTTTCAGTACAAGTTGGAGGAAACAAGATTTATGGGAAGGAAATAATTTCATTTTCTTTTCAAAGTAATATTCTTCTTTTCCCTAAAGTATACTCATTTTATCTATAAAAACATTTGTGGACATTAGCTATGTCTGTGCTAACTCCACTATAATGCAACTTAAATATTTATCAAGATTACTTCAGAATCTTTCCTAAAATTGTAAAAGATGAAACTGTAAAATTGATACCCTCCATAGATAGGACTTAAAGATTTTTCTGGACTAACTTCAAGTTCCCATTATTAGACATGATTTTCCAGAACTACAGTGATTCAGAAAAGAAAAAAAAATCTATATAAAATCATAGTATTTATTTTTAAATTAATGTTTTGAACTATTTCACTTAAGGTTCAACTTGAAAATGATGGTCGTCTTTGTTGTTTTCATAAGGGAAAGAACTTATAAAATTCAATAGTCTGACAAAAACACATCTCTTTGTAGATAAACTAGGCATTAAAAAAAAAAAACAAGTTTGGGAGTGGAAAAATGCAAGGCTCTCTCCCCCTTTATTTGAAATGATCATAAATTGATTCCATGGATTAAAGTCCTTTAAGCCATCTAAAATTTCAGATTTTTTGGCCAACCATATTAATAGTAAGCATTATAATAGGCTTCCTTCTGGCAGGAGACACCTTTCGAGGCAACTTTTTTGCCAAAAGATCCCTTATTGGACTTCTGCTTTGCCAGAAACTGCAAAGGAACCATAGTGCTGATGTATTGGTTAATGAGCTGTCAATGGAGAAGGATCCAAGTACTGATGGCAGCTGTCAACTTGGATCAGATAATAATAGGAGGGTAATGAAAAGAAGCAAGAAGGGTAGATGAGACATAACATGGACTTAAATCTTATATAAGAAGCATCTATTGGAGCCAAGGATGCTAACTGAGGCATGACAACTCAGTTAAAATGAAAAAGGAATAGGACTGGAACTATTCTGTATATTGGCTTGTTCCAAGCATATCTGTCCTCACAAAATATATGATTTGTCTCCAGCCAAGCACCTGCTAAACCCTAATTTTTACAACAGTCTCCATTTTCTTTCACATAGTCATTATGCATGAATGACATTAATTTAAAATATCACTTTAAATTATAGCATTTAATGTTGAGTACTTAACAATTGTATATTATCTTCGAAAGCATCTAGCACTTGCCAATTTGGAGGTCTACTTCTAGTCTATTCCCATTTGGTAGGCTTCAAATGTCTTGAAGGAACTCATTACCTTAAAGTATATTTATTGAAAATATCATAATCCATAAATTGGATTAAGTAGTTTCATTTTCACATTTGAAACTAATACTATAGTCCTGTCAGCATACTTACCCAGCTAAATTTTATTCACAATTAAATGCTCAGTGCTGATGACTGGTTAAATAAAGTGACCAGTCTAATGCTTAAGTACATATAAAATTCAAAAGATTAAATTTAAACTCTGACTTAGAGAATACACTGTAGGTAACCCAATAATCTTACAAATTCAGTTCAATAGTTATTATTTATGATAAAGTATGTATTGTGTTTCAGAGTACTCTGAAAAGTATAAGATTATTCAAAAAAGGAAACCCTATTTAATAGACATAGTTAAGCAACTGGGTCATAAAATAAACTGAGATATATGTTCATGTAGCACACTATAGTGAAAAGAGACTAAAGATCTGTATTTTAGGTCAAGCCCTGACATTCACAAGGTACTTAACTAGTAGGTCATGCATTATTTTTATAATGAAAAACTGTCACATTGATTATTTTGAACTGGCATTTATAGCTATACAGTGCTAATAATAATAACATTGCTTTGAAAATATCTTCTTTTTATTTATTTAATTTTTTGCTTTCTATATGGTTATACAACTGAACAATAAAAAGGGGAAAGAGAATTAAGCTAAAATTTGAAAAATGATTGAAAATTGATCAACATTAACTAATGATTAAAGTAAATTTTCGTAGTACTTTATTGCCCATCATTCATTAAATGTCAATATTTTGCAATTAACAAGTGAGTTTCTTTAGGATTTTAAATATTAAAGAAATAATTCCAGGTTTAAGGAAATACATTTTTATTTAGAGTTCTAAAGCATAAAATACTCATCTTTTTTCTTAGTTTTATAATTTATATTTAGATCCTTAAAAGAATGAGCTAAAATTTTAATACTTTTAAAATGAATAATGTATTAATACTTAGAGAAAACCCTGCTTCAAAAATAAAAACCAAAACCTATAAACCAGTCATAGAAACTATATCAACTTTCTTGTTTAATTAATCTTGATATTTTTAAAAATTCAATTCCTGCTTCTATTGTAGCAGAGGAGGCAGCAGAATGTGTGGTAAGCAGCTATGAATTAAGAGTCAAAAGACATGGTACAAGCTCCAGTTCTACCATTTTACCAGCTAGGTGACGCTAAACTTCTTGAGACTCACTTCTGATGAAAATATACTTACTATTTGCTTTATAGGATAATTGCAAAAGAATTATTTTGTAAATTACAAAGCAAATTATAAATGTATATATTCCTCTGAGTCCTCTTTTGAATTTGTGTTTGGAAATGACAATAATAGTTTTCTATGCCCAAGGCTCTTTTTTTGCTCATTTAAAAAATTTGCTCAATTTAAAAATGTTTATCTCTGCTCCTGGAACTTAGTGGGGAAACCATCCCAAGTTTCTTGCATTGGGGGTCAGAGGTCTGGTCATTGGCTTTCTTTGTTGAAGTATCTGGTATTGGTGGTTTGCCTATTAAAAACTCCCATTCTCAAAGTTATTCTTACCTCAATTTTATAGACCTTGGCTCATTTTACTGAAGATTTCACAGGTGCAAGAAAAAGTTCAAGTTTAAGCATATGACATAAACCATGTGAATAGGATCAGAAAGCAGATGCAGCTTCTGGTCTGGTAATAATTATCTGCTCATTCTCAACCAGAAATACAAGTCAGATGATTTTATTAGCCTTGTATAATTAGGCTGGCATCATCATTTATTGCTTGTTCTTTCAACAAATTAAAAGGAACTTTTGGAATTCAAATTAAAATATCCTGTAAGGTCAACTATGGAAATGGAAATATTTGATGGTCAGTATCACAAAATTCTAAAGTTATTTTTCCTACAAGCGTAACATCACTTACTGCCTCTGTTTCTTCAATCCCAAGTTATCTTTTGAAATGCAGAATGTGAACAGAAATAATGTCATGTTTTAAAAAAGGGTAAATTGAGGAATTTTCTTAAAAACAAAGGATAAAAGGTCAGAGAGGTTGTCATTTCTTAAACAGTATATTTGAAATATCAATTCCCTAATTTATACAATATTTTTAATAGAAAATTAAATATTTTTTATGCTTCTTGGACAAAAATTAGAAAGGGACAAACATTTTTGGGGGCAAAGCACAGTAAGAGCCTCGCTAATCAAAGTTTAATTTAAATTTTGGCATAAATGACATTAAATAAGATTAAAATGTGGATAGCTGGTGATTGGTAAAGAAAGAAAACTGAAGGGACTTAAGGAGAAAAAAGTAAAAAGCAATTTAATTGACAAAAGAATGAATAAAATGGAAAGGAAATGGATGATAATGATAAGAATACAATAAGGAATATAAAAAGAACCATGAAAAATTAAATTATGTCATTATTTGATCAGTAAACTATTACTAAATCTAGGCACATTTAAAACAATTGAAAAACAAGTACAGTTAAATCCAACAAGTACATTTGCACAGTTCACAAAAATCAATGAAAGAAACCAAAGAACACTCTTAAACTATATTACTAATTCAAACCTGATTTTTGCAAGATGATGAAAGTTAACAAAGTATGCTTTTTATCAGGGTGGAGGAAGAAGTGATGGCTATAATGTAGAAAAAAAATATATTCTATTTATTCAGGTTTCAAGTTCATGGACCATAATTTCAAACATGTTAAGTACAGTAGAGCAATGAGCTCTCCAAAGTAACTGCATCCCAAATCAAATGTTATTTGCTAGGTTAAAACTCACACCTTGACTGCTACTCAGAAATAAAATGGCAAGCTGTAAACATCTTTTACTATAAAATAGGCTGCAAATATTTCTTATGGGAAGGATGGTAATGTTATAGGCATGTACACATGCTCTTATTTATTTGTAGGTACACTTTTCCTCAAATATTTATTAAAAACAATTCAATATACTTGCACATTAGAGAAATATTTAATTTCCCCACATTCCACTTCAGGATGCCTTCAAAACCATACTAAACTATAACTTACCAATAATAACTCTACTAAACTGGAACTTAAAGTATTATTGATAAATGTAAGGAAAATGAAATTTTTGTGGCTCAAAATATTTTAAATGTAATTTAATGATGGATAAAGACAATGCACACTAATAAAAGCTTTTTTTTTTTCCCGTTTGGGTATTTGGAACAAATTTTGAATCCTATTTTTATACCCAAGATAGACAAACATGCAGTAGGAGAATAAACTCCTCACCCTTATAGTATCAGTACTGAACATGCTATAACAAATATTAATTATTTTTTTCTAATAGGAGGAATTTTTTTTCCTGAGTTAAGGAGGGGCGGGGCATCAATATAGCACTATAGAGACAGAAAGATTCAAAAGCTAGGGAGTTAAAATGAATCAGGTTCTGTTCAGTAAACAGAATTCTAGGAATCTTCATTTAGGAGAAACCTTTGCTTATTTGACTAATCTCATGATAAATTATCCATAATAATTCAAAATTTTATTTTAATTTAGTGATGTAAGACTTAATATATAACTGTCTGTAAAAGCATTCTACCAACAGAGAATTTGATCTCATGTTAATTCACTAACATCAAGTTTCACTAAAGTTAATCACTGCCCAATTTAATTTTCACATTCACACCATGAGAAGAAGGTTTCAGGAACTTTATGTACATGTAACTAGAAGGCTACAAACTGTGTAGTTGTGTCAAGATTTATCAAGATCAAATAGGTTACTAAAAGAAAGGAAACATAGGACTTCAATTTGAGTCTGAGTGCTGCCTTCAGTTTCTCAAGTCAATCCAAGCATGTCAAGTAAGTCATCTGTGTTTTGATTTCTTCATGTGTAAAAAGGTGGTTATTAATGAATTAACTGGTAGATTTCCTGTGGTGAATAATTATTTATTAGACAATAGACCAAAACAGGCCCTAGAAGTAACTTTTTTTTCAATTTCTTTTAAGAAAATATCCAGAAAGGTTTGAAGTTTTAGGAATAAAAGACTTTTTTAGATAAAAAAAATGCACAATTATGTGCTTCTACAATTAGAACTCTATAACAATCCTTATAAACATAAACCTCCTTAGTTTGTTAAACTAATTTATAAAGCTTAAAATACTTGAGAGATGCAAATGAAAAGAGTTTATCCCAAGTAGGTTTTCAGCAAAAATGCAGAAACTAATTAGAGGTGTTAAGATATAATTTATGGATTTGAAGAAATAGCCAAAAAAAATACAATTGGATAAACAAAAAATCTAAAATAAGAATAAGTTAATGGGTAATGTTCCAGAAATTATATATTGTAAGAAAAAAATCAGAAAATAGGGAGGGGAGGAGTGTCTTAGGAGTTATTTTCCAACATAAAGCAAGAAAAAATTGCATACAACACATCATTCATGTATGTGTCTTCATAAGAGAGATAGAAACAGACAAAAAGACAAACATATATTTATATATAGAGACATATATATATATATATATATATACAGAGAGAGAGAGAGAGAGAGAGAGAGAGAGAGAGAGAGAGAGAGATAGGGAGAGAGAGAGACATTCTTATCCCTTTTCCAATTTCCCAACCTATAGAGAAATAGCAACAAATATTTAATTGGAATATTGTCAAATGATTCAAACTATGAGGATTCTCTAGACAATTACAAATACATGAATTTGTATGTGTGTGCACGCGTATAATATGTATGGACATTATGTTCATAAACATAACCATTTAAAAGGTTCTGTGAAATCATTTTATTACTAATATGAGCTTTCTACTGAACAAGAAGATTTTTGCAAATCATTTGACAGGTGTTAGAAATGGAGATTAATATAGCTGATAGCTAAATACATTTTAAGTAGAAAATATTCTCTCATTCTGTGAGTAAATATTGGGGGAGTAAAAATTAAATTAGAAGACTATGTCCTCACTATTCATTCTATCGATTAATGAGTACATTATACTCATTAATGGGACCAATAGCAATACTATCAAAAAGAGCAAATTAAATATTATCATTTATATACATTCCAGGAAGCAATCCACAGAAAGTTATTAGGCAGAACAGGTCATGGATAAAAGGCCAGCCTTTGTGTCCTGAAGTTCCAGGCTCATCTTAACTCTGACAAAATCTGCTGGCACTGTGAAGTCTTTGATATCATGAACTTTTCATGCATACATACATACATGCATGTTTATATTTGTGTATACACATACTTGTGTATATGCTTGCATAGAGATTCTTTATATTACTCTCTACCCAATATGACCGCTTTCTAGAGATACTCAGTTGGAACTTAAAAGTGACCAAATATATTTCAGTGAAATATCCCCAAACCATGGCATCTGCACC